>NC_134690.1:189643495-189865995 GCF_050947455.1 Rhinoderma darwinii
GTAAAACGTGGTGAGAATCTCAAGCAGTGTCCTTTCAAAAGCCAAACAGATGAACAAAATAAGGTCATAAAAGAAGTGTAGAACCCCTCTGTGCCCTATTTTATATAGCCAAGTATTTTAAGAAGCTGTAAGGTAATAAATGAGAATCTATGCTACTAAAATACTGTACTTTATGTCACTTTCAGACTGTCAGACTATGGCCACATTTTAGGGTTTGTTTATTCTCTTTTAGTTTTCTATGTTTGGTAAAACCATGGGGGTCCAGGTGTTGCAATCATAATATAGACCCAAAAGTGGGGCTAAATATATGAAAATATTTTTTTCCCAGAAAGAAAAAAATGTCTGTATAACACCAGCTATTAATGATTAAATTGCAAGTCAAAATTCCCAGTTTTAAGGTGAATATCCACTTTTGAATCATTTCGTTTTTTTTCCTCCTCTAAATAGGTCCAAAATTCTGTGCTCATTTCTTAATACATACAGATATAGCCATCTTTAACTTGATTCTGATAACTTGCTGCAGCGTGATATCACACAACAAAAGCTATTGAAAAAGTCAAGATAAGAGATCTAGCCATTGTTTATTTAATGTGTTAAAAGTCAAGGTAAAGACGGCTACATGTGTATTCTCAGGGGTTGGAGCTCTCATACAAAGCTCCAAATCCACTTCATCCCTTCACACATCCATACAATCAAATGACAAAATTTTGTCTGCCTGCAGCCACCATTAGGGGGGAACTGCATGTAGATTTATACATCTCGTATAAAATTCCATAATAAGTCCACATGCAGTAAGCTTATAAGTGCCACTGGGGGTGGCTGTAGGTGGCCTAGATATTTTCATATAACTATGGCTATCTGAAGAGGAGCATTTGGATTTGGAGCTCTGGGACCGAAAAACATACCAGCAATTCCTACAAAGGTAGCAGTGAATTTTGCACCTAAAAATGAAACAGTGTTAAAAGGTGGACATTCCCTTTAAGCTGGTTTAAGTCACATGATTGTTTTCAGCCAAACATTCAATTGGTCAAGAGTCATCTCTCCAACTACACCATACATATGCCTCTTCTTGTCATGTTATTTCTATAAGGGAAGACAAGTGGCTGCCAGAAATGCTTGACCTATATTTTGAGGAATAAAAGGATAAGAAAAGTAAAAATCTAATTTTCCCCCATTACTGTTGCTTCCCTTACAATAATCTCATGATCTATGGTCAACGTGTTGGATGCCTTTTAACAGCTTCAATAGAATACATTACACGCTAAAGCCAATAAGATGGAAATAGATTCTGGTTCTAATACTCTTTTTGGAGTAAAGCATTGAATTAGATGCATAATATACCTGTAAAGGTGTAGTCTCAATGGATCATCTGTAGTCTAATCAGATATCCAGTACTCTCCAGGCTCCAGTCACAAGGAAGGCTAGTCTTGGTTGTGTTGGTCTTATCCCTCTCAGGTTCAACTCTTTAGTGTCACCTAGGGCTGGGCGATTATGACCTAAATCAAAAGCATGATTAATGAATTGAACATGCTACCTCAATTATAATTAATAAAAATTTTTTAGGCCACAGTCATTTTTTTTGTATGCCACGCCCCCTAATTGCATGCCACCCAACTGAATTATTATAGATCCACCGAGCCTGCTCTATACTATATATAATATACCCCCTGACACAGTATAATGCCCCTATAGCTGCTCCCACAGTATAATGTCCTTATAGCTGCCCTCCACACAGTATAATGGCCCACAGCTACCTCCACACAGTATAATGTCCCGATAGCTGCCCTCCACGCAATATAAATGGCCCACAGCTACCCCCACACAGTATAATGCCCCATACAGCCCCAATAGTGCCTAATAAAAATAATAAAATACATACTCACCTAACCCCTTTCCAATGACGTGTGGAGGAGATACCTCTGGTCTGTGTGGCTCGGCACATATTTTCAGATTCTGCTGGACTTCTGCTATCTACCCGCTTTTCAGGAATCCTATTGGTCCATGATGTCCTTAATGCCCGCCCGATTTACTTCTAATTTAGCCTCAATGCCTACGCATCACAGCGAGTGGACAGTGCCCGTCCCAATGGTATCCACACCGATCATAGGGGTTATATACAAGGATGACAGCAGGCTGGTATATACAGAGAAGATAGGGGTGATATACAGGGAGGATGAGGGCTATATACAGGGATGATGGTGGGCTGGGATATACAGGGATGATAGGGGTCCCTGTATGTAACCGCCATGATCCCTGTATATACAGCCATCATCCCTGTATACACCAGCCATCATCCCTGTATGTAACCCTATCATGCCTGCATATACTAGACAACATTTATCCCTGTATGTAGCCCCCATTATAACTGTCTATAAACCCATGATTTCTGTATAAACTAGAAAGCCATCATCCCTGTTTATAACTCCCTCATCTCCCTAGTTACAGCATTGATGAGAGCTATATACCGGATGATGGGGGTTATATGCAGGTATTATGGGGGTTATATACAGGGATGATGGCTGATATATACAGGGATGATGGGGTAATATACAGGGACCCCCATCATCCCTGTATATACCAGCCTGCTATCATCCCTGCATATTACCCCATCAACCCTGTATATAACCCCCATCATCTGTATATATACAATTGGGACGGGCACTGTCTGCTCGCCATGGCACGCTGGCATTGAGGCTAAGCAAGAAGTAAACAGGGTGGGCATTGAGGTGGAAAAAAAAGTAAATGGGGTGGGCATTTAGGACACAGTGGACCAATAAGATGCTGGAAACGCTGGTTTATGACAGAAGTGCAGCGGACTCTGAAAATATGCGTGCTGAGCCGCTCACGGCTCGGCACAGACAAGCGCGAGGCAGTGATGTCATCGTGCCTGTCTGTGCTGAGCTATGAGTGGCCAATGTTACACAGTGAATGGTAGAACAGGGAATTGAGGACGCAGATACAGCTGAAACCGGGGGGAAAATGAAAAAATCGAAATGCACAAGATGACGTCGATTATCAGCACTGAATTTCTGTTTAGTTTTTTTTCAGATTAATTGCCTAGCCCCCCATTTATTTTATGTTAAATTCAAGTAATACTTACAGTGTCTTCCCAGTAGTTTTACCATAGGATTTATGTCATAGTTGGGATAATTAGGTGTAAACTTACTGTAATATTTTTCGGGTCCAATTAATACAAATAATGAGGTTTTTTTTTAAATTTATTAGGTTGATAAATATTATGGTCAGAACAGGACAATGATAAATATCATGTGTTGTTTGCCTTTCTATGTCCTGAATACCCAGGGGACGTTTTGTATCACACTCTAATTGGCATGTACAATGCAAGTCATCACATCATCTTACATAAAATTGTTACTTTTAAAAAAAACAAAAACAAGAGATTGGAAAGATCTAGTTAAAGAAGCACAGTTTAATAAATTGCACTACAGTAAAATACTTAGGCATGTCATGCAGAAAGTAGCAGATACCATTCCATTGCAATGTTATTAAAATAGTTTTTAAAGTTCTACTGTCAATAATTAAAAGTAAAATGCTTAATAACTGCTTGAAGCATACCTAACCTTTCAGGTGACTTTTTAAAATAGTCTGTCATATGTGTGTACATGAGGAATCACCTATTTTTGGTCATTATATGACTTGTATATGGCAGTTTCCTCCCTGCAGGTTCTACCTCTACTTCTCAGTTTTCCCTGAGTTAGTGGGTGGAGCCTATCTGCTGTCATGTCTGTCATACACTGCACATGTAGAAGAAGAGAATCCTGCTCTCCAAACTCTATCACAAAATTTAGAAGCTGCAGCAGCATGGAGGAAATTACACAACAGTAATACGCAGTGTAGCTGTGAATCCAGCAAAGGGGTGAAATAAAACACTTAGGGGTTGTTTACACGAGCGTGTTATTCGTCCGTACGACGCGCGTGATTTTCACGCGTGTCGTACAGACCTATAATAGTCTATGGGGCCATGCAGACAGTCCGTGAATTTTGTGCAACGTGAGTCCGTTGCAAAAAACTCATGACCTGTTCTATATTTGTGCGCTGTTCGTGCATCACGCACCCATTGAAGTCAATGGGTGCGTGAAAACCATGCATGTCACACGGAAGCACTTCCGTGCGAACAGCGTGATTCGCGCAACAGCAGTAAAAAGGATAAATGAAAACAGAAAAGCACCGCATGCTTTTCTGTTTACAAACATGCAAACGGAGTGTCATAATGATGGCGGCTGCGCGAAAATCACGCAGCCGCGCATCATATGGTGATGACACACGGATCTGTTAAGTGCCTTTTGCGCACGCAAAACGGCGCGTTTTTTTGGATGCGCAAAATGCACACGCTCGTGTAAACGAGGCCTTATTAGGAAGCTGCTGCAACATGGAGGAGATTACACAGCAGTATTGAGCAGTGTAGCTGTGAATCCAGCACAGGGGTGAGATATAATGCTTACCAGAAGCTGCAGCAGCATTCTTGTGTTTCTCTCTCTACCTCTCACTCACTCTGCTCCTGCTCTCCTCCCCGCTCCCATCTATATAGAATTATTTGGCCACCTATAACCTGATCCCTCAGTTCGTCTTGCCTTGAGGAGTCTAAAAAGTGGAAAATATACTTTTTTCTGTAATAAGATATGTTTCAAAGTTTCCTATATTGTACTTGTAAGACTGATTTATGCAAAGTTTGTTGAAAAGTTAGTGAACATTTAAGAAAGTAATCAGAATAATGAAACACTGCAATTGTAATAGCATCAAAAATCACTAAATAACTTAGATGTGATAGATTACAGGTGCATCCTGACCCACTGACACTGAACCAGTCAGGTCCGCGGCACTGACGGCTTCAGGTCTTAGCGCATGATACAGCTGCTCTGTATGCAGAATACAGAGCAGCCGTATCTCAAATGATAAAGTAGCACCAAACATACTGTTTGACCTATTTATTTAAAAAAACTATAAAATAAAATATCCCTTTCAAAGGCGCACATAGCCTTTAAGGTTTGTTGGAAATTACGTTACATGTGCAAAGTTGTTTCCTGTATGCATTCCTGGGTGGCTCATGACAACTGCAGATCAGGATCTGAATAGACAAGAGGAGCCACCCATATAACAATCTCCATGGATCTACAGAGCAACTGGGACAGGGTAAGTATTACTTTGAGGTGAGGTGAGCACCTTCACTCGGGGCGCAAGATGTGTTTCCCAATTTTTACTGGCGGGTCACTTTAAAGGCTTATTCACAGTTAGAAAGTTTTGCCTGAACTGCTGGTTCTCTCTTTACCCTCCAGCATTTCCTCCCTCTGGTTGCCTTTTTTCAAAATTTTCTTCTGATTTCTTCTTTTATCCAGCCTGACCACATACCTCTTCCAGTTGAACTTGGTGGGGGAGGGGCTTGATGAGCATGCTATTCATCAGTGTGCCAAAAGCTCTGTGTTGTGTATAATACAGAGAATGTTGAGCATGTCAAATCTATCTATCTATCTATCTATCTATCTATCTATCTATCTATCTATCTATCTATCTATCTATCTATCTATCTATCTATCTATCTATCTATCTATCTATCTATCTATCTATCTATCTATCTATCTCACTGCAATTACAGTTCAGGAGTGTGTAGGTGCAAAGTGCCATAGGGTTCAATAAGTCCATACCTTAAAGGGAACCTGTCACCAGCAGTTCACTTATTAAACCAGCAATACCTGGTGTAAGTGGGGGAATTTTTTTTTTTTATGTGACCTTTAATTATCTTCTGTGGACCTTTTCGTTTTCAGTTTTTTTAGTGTTCCCGTGCAGTATGCTAATGAGCATAAAAGAGTCATATCTTTGTTTGAAAAGAGTCATATCTTCATTTCTCAAGCCTTTCTTAGTTAACCCCGCCTCCTTACTTTTGATGGACAGCTCCTCGTCTCTCCCCAGCACACACAAAATCTCACGCTTGCGCATCGATGTTCTGTTCTTGTGCGTGCGGACAATGGGGCACCACAGTGGCGCATGCGCAGTAGCTAAATTTGAGCCCAGGACGAAGCAGGGAAGGGTGTCGAACCATACAGACGAGATTTCGACATTCAGGGCGTGTCAGTTTTCGGCAGTGGCTGGGCTAATGAAGTGGAACGAACCAGACTGCCATATTATTACCATAAAAGGTGCAAAATGTTATTTACGGTCGGAAGAGGAGTTTAGGAGAGGGGATAATGGCAATGAACTTTTGACAACAGTGGCCAGTGAGGGGTGAGTAGAGTTCAATAGGTGAAATGCTGGTGACAGGTTCTCTTTAAGCCTCATCTACTATGTCAATACAAACTACTGAATGCCTTCTACATAGAGCAGGGTTCATATCTTGTAAAACTAGCACTCTAATTAGGAACAGTTGGTGTTTAGGGATATCAAAGTACCTCATTATTTGTTTTTTATCCTACTAGTAAATACATTACCATTTCTCACAGAACAGACTGGGTACGGTGCGATGTATTTGCATTATGTGTAAAGTTGATTATATGCTAATCAACCTTGAAAATGAACAAGGCTCTTTTTTGAGGGTTTATATATCTGAAGTTAATGATGATGTGGAATTAATGACTACTGACAAATTATTTTTCTCTGTGTAAAATGTTCCCTGCTAAGAATAACTATTGTTTATTTTTTTGTATTTTTTTGTATTTTCTTAATTACATAAAGATAAAATATTTGCTCTGTTACTGTCTTGTCTAAACGAGCAAATTATAAGAAAATATAAATCTTAGAAAATTACCAGGGAATATAGTGTTTTGAATAAATCTTACAATATTCCCTACACAGGTACAAAGGTAGCACTGGTATCAACATATCTAAGGGAGAACAGCTACTGGAAATTATTTTTGGCCTTGTGGGTAGAGGAAACTAATGGTGAACTCTTAGGCTGGGTTCACACGACCACTTTAACGTCCGTAATCGACGGATGTATTTCGGGCGGAAGTCCCGGACCGAACCCAGTGCAGGGAGCTGGGCTCCTAGCATCATAGTTATGTACGATGCTAGGAGTCCCTGCCTCTCCGTGGAACTACTGTCCCGTACTGAAAACATGATTACAGTACGGGACAGTTGTCCTGCAGAGAGGCAGGGACTCCTAGCATCGTACATAACTATGATGCTAGGAGCCCGGCTCCCTGCACTGTGTTCGGTCCGGGACTTGCAGCCGAAATACGTCCGTCGATTACGGACGTTAAAGTGGTCGTGTGAACCCAGCCTCAAGGGTTTGTCCACACGTAACGGAATTGCTGCAGAAAATCTCAGCAGCAATTCCGTTAAAAGTAGCAGACTTTCTGCTGCGGCAAAAACGCACCATTTCCTGCATTTTTAACTGCAGAATATGGTGCATATTTTGTTGCATTTTTCACAATGCTAGGAGATGGTGACATCTCCTCTGAAAAATGCAGCAATTCAGTCCACTATCCGCAGCAAGAATTTCAGTGCCCTTCTTAATCCAACAGACTGCAATCTTGGGTGATCTGTACGCTGTAATTGGTATTAAGAGTATAGACTACCTTAGATCAGTTTGCTGCATGCTGGTGAATAGGCAGGGAAGCCAAGTTATATGAATGAATATACATAAGCTATCAAGTAGGCTATCCAGAAAAATATAGTAAAGCATTGTACAGTAAGCAACAACAAATACTACACGCGTAATCGTTTACAATTAGATATTTAGGCTTGCTGTTAGATTAAAATATTGACTGTGTTCCTTCATACAGCTATTGTTCATTTTCAAAGTGCTTTCAAAACCAAGCCTCACAGAAAATCATTAAACCACTTATATAGCAAGGAAATGTTATTAGACAAATGCAAATTGAGCCACTACTAAAAGGGCTACTGGAACCTGCCACAAATCAATGAAGTCTGAATCAGATATTTACCCTATATTAACTGCTTGAATAAATTCTATAGGTGTCATTATCATTTAAACAAACATACAATGCAAATGACCATTTAACACTGGTCGCAGTTCATTATGCCATTGGCATGCTTTACTATTATGAACCCCTTAACACACTGTCCTGTTAATGTACTGCACAGGCAGCAAGGCTGTAACTCACTGATTCATTCATGTATGGTGCAGAGATGGTGCCGGCGCCGGAATCTCCCATTAGAGGATAGCTGTGATTGACAGCTGCCCTCTCGCGGCAATGGCCGAGATCAGAGATATTGGCTGTTTAACCTCTTAGATGCCAAGGTCAATTCCTCCCTTTGACTCCTTATCTCTGACCACATGATGCAAATTTGAGAGCTGATCATTACATATAGAACCAGGGGGCTAACAAATGCCCCCCAGTGCTGTCCTACACAGATGCCTATTTCATTATGTTTTTTGATATGGCCTAATAGGTGGTGGTCAGTTTTATATTCACGGGCAATAATGCATTGGAATATAGAGGTTATTGCAGATTAATGAAGTACATTACTATATGCATCTTCTAGATGCTATTTTTTTTTTTAAAGGGCCTGTCTGATGACAAATTCCCTTTAAGTACAAAACTGTATTAAGTACAAGTACAGTATGTCTCTTTTATAAACTGGTGAAACTAGATTAAAGTCAAAACGATATCGAATGCAAAGCGCCTAAATAAATTCATGAAAACATGGCTGGGTGGACACAGCATTGTCAGCTCTTTATATATATATATATATATATATATATATATATATATATATATATATATATATAGTGCGAATGATTGGATCCACCTCATCTGAATTTCAACAGAAGTAAAGCTCAGTTTCGAAAATCATCTATATGTCTGCAAAATTCAAGCAAAAATAGCTGGTAAAAGGAGGAAAAAAGCGTTCTTTGACCAGGAGAAAATGATGCCGGTAAGCAGAAATTGGTTGCTGCACAGCAGTCTGGATCAGCCCCTTGTTTGACTCATAATAGCGGATAGGACAGACTACACAGTCAGATAGCAACTACATGTAACTGAGATTTTTTATTTCTCTTATCTTTCTCCTATACAGACAAAGATCAGAAGATAGTGAAAGTATATGACACATTTTTGTTTACTCTGTTTATTTTTAGGTTTATAAGCTATTTCTGAAAAGTAAGTTTAAAGTAAAGTGAGACTGCACTTTATTTGTACATAATGCAAACCATTTTCCATGCTAGTCTAAGTTCACACTTGCTTTGTACAATCCGTTACTTTGATCAGTTTTTAGATAGGAATACGAATAAAAACGTATCCGTTAAAAATCCTCTTGAAGTCAACAGGATTTTTAATTGCATCCATTAGCGTTCATTCACGTCCGTTATGTTAGTCATCCATTTTTTTGACAGAGACAAAAGTGCAGAGTACAGGACTTTTTTCTCCGTTCAAAAAAACGGATGTCTAACAGATGAGTTATGCTGGGTTCATACAGAGTTTTTTGCAGGAGGAAGATTTTTCCTCTGCATGCACGACGATTTTCGCAACGTTTTTCGCCCGCGGCCATTGAGCGCCGTGGGCATACAACGCCGCAAAATACATTTTCTCTGCCTCCCATTGATGTCAATGGGAGGTCAGAGGCGTAAACGCCCGAAGATAGGGCATGTCCCTTCTTTTTCCCGCGAGACAGTTTTTCCGCTCGCGGGAAAAAAACGCCTCCGCCTCCCATTGAAATCCTTTTTGCAGCGTTTTGCGGCGCGGTTTCCGTGTCAAAAGACTCGTTAACAAACTCTGTGTGAACTCGCCCTTATTTTTTATCCTTGGTGTCAATGTAAAACAGACAAACGGATTGTAATCTGTTATTTTGATTTCAACGGGATTTTTAACAGATCCGTATTTATTATTCTGATCTAAAAATTGATCAGTGTAACGGATTATACAACGAAAGTGTGAATTTAGCCTTATAATCTTAGGAAAATAACTCTCAAAGGAGTTATTCGGGTTCTAAAAGTGTTTTGCTAATGCAGAATATTAGATAAATGAATAAAAGAAGCAGTACCTATCCTATCCCCCTACATTCCCTTGCTGATGCTCCGGCATCACTCCCAGTAATTGTTCACATTCATGTAGCATGTGGCCATTGAAGTCAAACAGAGGGTGCACAGCGGTGACAAATCATATTTCAGGAATAATTCCAGAAAAATAACACGACTGCTGAGCCCTCTGACTGGCTTCAGCGTTCACATGCTATGTGCATAATCACCATGAGTGCCACCGGTGTGTAAGCACTGGATCGCCGAGGGAAAAGATAGGTAAGTACTGCTTCTTTTGCTAATTTATCTCATTTTAAGCCATTAGCAAAATATTTTCCAAACCCGAAAAACGGCTTTAAAGTATGTGCAGAGCTCAGACTAATGCCATGATAATGGAATGTTTACAAATTTGCACATTTTCCGATGTTCAGACATTTCATAGATAGCATAAGTAGGAGTTCAAGCATTCAGTTTTCTCTATTTCTGATCTTTCCTGTCGTGCTCTCCATTGACTTCAATGATCTTAAATCTACAATATATTAAAAGATAGGAAACAGTTTTTAGGAAGACTTGTGCATTCTCTTAAACTACTTCCCGACATCTGCCGTATCAATATGCAGCTGGTGTTAGCTGTATATTACAGCTGACACCCTGCTATAACAGTCAGAATCAGAGATAACTGGGCCATTTAACAACTTTCATGCTGAAGTCAATAGTGGCCCCGGCATCTAAGCTGTTAGACAGAGGGCTTCCTATTAGGGCCTGACTAGTTGACAGGATAATACACTGCAATACAGAAGTATTGTAGAGTATTATACAACTGCTTCAAGTCTGCTAGTGACTTATTTTTTTTTTTCCAGAAATATATGTAAAAACATTGAAAGTTCAAAAAAGTTTTCCCATTTATTACTTAAAATAATGTAAACAATATAAAATAAACATAATTGATTTCACTGTGTCCATTACGATCTGAACTATTAACCCCTTAATGACATACCATGTACATGTACGCGGCATGGAGCGAGCTCATGGGCCGAGTGCGCTCCACGCTCAGCGGGTGACGGCTGTGTAATACAGCCGACACACTCAACTGCAACGGGCAAAATTAAAGATCACCTTGTTTCCGCTTGTTTGACTCCTAAAATACCGTGGCCAATTGTGATTGTGGCGTTTAAAACGTTAGAATCAGGGGGCAGCCTCCTCCGACGTGCCAACAGCCCCCCCCCGCTATGCGACCGCAGGGTGACGATGGTCGTCATGTCAGCCTGGGGGCATAATAAAGGCCTCTGGCAGGGCTTCAAAGGTGACCGTCAGTATAGTGATATACTGCAATAAAGTAGTATTGCAGTATATTATGGAAAGCGATCCAACAATCAATTTTTTCAATTTTTCCCTAAAACTATGTTAAAAAAAATAAAAGTTAACATAACTGGTATCACCGCGTCCGTAAAAATGTCTGAGCTATTACAACATAGCATTAAAATAATAAATATATAAAACACACAAATTGCTGTTTTTTTGGTCACATTAACTTTCCAATGTACTCCAAAATGGTATCAATAAAAACTACAGCTTGCCCCGCAAAAAATTAGCACTTACATCTTTTATTTGATAGAAAAATAAAAAGTTATGGCTCTCAGAATATTGCGACACAGATGGTTTTTTTTTTAAGCAAATCAATGTCGACGCAAACCATCAGAAGGGGTTTGCACGATATTGGGCTACAAGTCAGCCAGCAAGCTACAGGTGCTCCATTTACCACCCGCAACCGCTCCCAAAGGCTATCATGGTGCCCAGCAAGATTGCAATGGGGGCTGGAATGGAGGTCTATTCTCTTTAGCGATGAGTCCTGATTTTGTCTCGGATGCAATGATAGCCCTAGATTGGCCTGGAGACCATGTGGGCAACGCCATGAAGAGGCCTTCAGAACGGAACGTCACTCCGGTCCTGCACCCGGGATTATGGTGTGGCGTGGCATAATGTACTGTTGCCAGACCCCTCTAGTCTTCATTTATGGTACACTAACAGCTCGGCAATACATTGATTTGATTGTGGAACCAGTGGTACGGCTATTATTCCAAAGTGTCCCAGAAGCCATTTTTTTAACAGAACAACGCAAGGCCGCATATTGCTTGTGATACTGTGAGCAGCCTGCGTGGCCTAAACGTGCTACCATGGCCTGCAGCATCCTAGGACTTGTCTCCCATCGAGCACATCTGGGATGTCATTGGTCGGCAATTGCAAAGGGAGCTGCCAGCAGCCAAACTTGTTGATTTTTGTGCCCAAGTGCATTCAGCGTGGCATAAAATTCCTCAGACAACTATTATTAACCTCATTGATAGCTTGCCAAGGCGTGCTAAGTTTGTGTATTTCTGTGTGTGGCGCTCATACTCGATACTGAATAAATCAAGATTTTTGGAATATTTTGTTTCCAATTTTTTTATCATTTGCATATCATTAACATGTCTATCGATCCTGTGATTTCCACAATTCCAAAACTTTTCCTTCTTGGTGTTGCAATTTCAATGCTGAGGAGCATATATACAGGGATACCATTATGTTGGCACAGGTGGTATTGTTGTCAAGGGCCCAGGCAAATAAAGGGCACAAACTGACAAGTGGGATGCCAAACACCCGCTACCCACAGTCACACTTATAAAATCAAGTCCAATTTAATAGGTAATGATTTGTAAATATGGTAACGACTAAGTGTCCTTTATTTCAAATAAGTGTAAATGCATCGGCCCCAGGTATTATTCTGTAACCCCTGCTCATAGATGTGGTATGGGCCTGAGGGGCTGCTTAAAGATCATATAAATTTTCTTTAGTTCAAAATCACTGGGTCACTGTGCTTGAGAAGTATTGACACAATAAGGCATAGGATGGAGCTTGATGGCTATTATATAGAGTTCATGGGTCCCTGACCATTTGCATGTACGGGTCCCAGATATATCTGATTGGTGGCCCTGGGGACAGGGGAATGGTAATACCCAATTGTTAATTTCTTCATACATTTCCAGGAGGAATAACAGAGGAAAGGCACAATGCAGAGTTCTAAGAAAAGATGCTCTACAATTGTTATTTTATGGGGAATACAAGTATTTACTAAAACAGATATGTCAGCTGACAGGTTTAAGAGCTACTTGTGCTTTAAGCATACAGAAGCTCTTACATGTTTACTTTATGTGCAAGATACAAACTATGATTATTACTATTGTTATTTAAAATGAAAATATTAAGCAACTAATCATATTGTTCATTTTTTTGGCAATAATTGCTATTATGTAATGTCGTAATTTAATAATGAGCAATAGATTACTGTGATGACAGAATGTCCTGCCAAATACAATTTCATAAGCTTTTATTGTTGAAGACAGTATCTTAGTAAAGTGTAAAATGGAATTGGCATCATTGCCACTGATATACATCAGTTTTTAACAATTTCTTAGCAGATTTCAAGGTGTTCTTGGTTGTTCTTATTTTTTTGTCATCTTAAACTTAACATTGGAGGGGCACATAAAAAAAAGATGATTAAATGTGTTCAAATTCTATCTGATCCCTATTTTATCAATCTATAACATCTATAAAAGAGGTGGATGAGCCTTCATGTGCGATAACTTTCTTTAAATTATTTGAAATATCAGGGGCCTTTGGATTATCAGACCAAAATGTAATCTTGAGGAGTGACATGGTCACTCTAATTTGTCCTCATTGTACCCACTTGTATTGTGATCATAGCCATGTTTTTAATGTACAAAGTAAATGTTAGCATTCACTTCTACTTAAATGTGTTGACTATGCAGGACAACCCTTAACCATATGCAGGGTTTGCCTCCATCCTCGCTTGGAACCCCCTCTGTTGGTCAGAGTAGCAAAATCGTGTCTCTCATGCTGGAGGACTCAAGGGGACTATATATATTACGTCGTCACCCATTGACCTCAATGGGTATAGTGTAATACTATATTTCCCCTGCATAAAACTGTGAATGGCAACCTCCCCTGGCAATTAGATCTGGTCACTAGGGGTTCCAGTAACCCATCCCCTGGTAGTCATATTTCCATTGGGTGACCGGCCCCATGAAGGGGGGTTCTCCTGTTTGGGTATGTTTGAAAGAATATAACCTCTAAAACCATAGGCGTAGCTATAATAAAACTGGTAAAAATTATAGTGGAAATCTACATCAGCTCCTAACTGGCGTAAATTTCACTTTATGGGGCGTAGCAAGCTAGTGGACCATGCTAGGCTACTACCTTGCCCCCACTGATCTGACTACCCCCCCCCCCACAGCCCCCACTGGAAAGTACAAATAAATAAATAAAAATAATAATACTCACTGCTCCACTTTCCGCCTCCTGCTCCCTCATCACTCCAGCGCCGCTTATGTAAGGACTTGAAGCCGCGTCAGGATGTTGTATGTGATGCAGCACTGATGATGCTTAAGTGCTGAATCGGTATAATGACCTATTTAACAGCACTCAGACTCCAAAATCTGTATGGTTATAAAGCAATAAATTCCACAATTCCTTATCACGGCATACATGCATATTTGGCATTCAGGACCTCAGTAAAGTTTAACCCCTTGGAGACACGTCCAATTTGAGTTTTTTTCATTTTAGTTTTTTCCTCCCCGTCTTCCAAAAGCCATAACTTCTTGTTTTTTATGGGATAAGTTGTAGTTTGTCATGGCACCACTTATTGCACTGCATAATGTACTGGGAAGCTGAACAAAAATATTTGTGGGGTGAAATGGGAAAAAAACTGTGATTACGCCAATTTTTGGGGGGTTTTGTTTTTACGGCGTCCATCAGGCCATGTTCTGAGAAACATAACTTTTTTATTTTTCCGCCAATTTAGCGATGTGAGGGCTTATTTTTTGCGAGGCAAGCTGTAGTTTTCACCGATACCATTTTGGGGTATAAGCGACTTTTTGATCACTTTTTATTAAAACATTTTTTAGCGTGAAGGTGACTAAAAAACAGCAATTTGCGTGTTTTATAATTCGTTTTTTTTTACGATGTTCAAACGGCTTAGGGCTCATTCAGACGAACGTGAATAACGTTCATGTGTTATGCATGGAAATCACGCGCAGCACACAGACCCATTTAATTCAATGGGGCCGTCCACACATGCAGGAGTTTTCACACAGCGAGAGTCTGTTGTGTGAAACTCACTGCATGTCCTATATTGGTGCGTTCAATGGGCACGTAGCTGCGTGATAAGTCAATGGGTGCGTGAAAACCACGCACCACACACGGATGCACATCCGTGTGCGGTGCATGATTTGTGCATCAATTCAATTGAAAATAATAGAAGAAAAAAAAGATGTGCTTTGCGAGTTCATGAATAACGCATGCCACTCACAAAGCACACTGATGCATAACGCAACACACACACAGGCCAGATTCAAGCGCGTTTTTCACGCGCGTGAATCTGATATGCTTGTGTGAATGTAGCCTTAAACAACCCTATATTATGATAGTTCAGACTTTCACACATGCGGCAATACCAGTTTTGTTAATTCTTTTTTTTTTAACATTACTTTAGGGGAAAACAGGAAAAAGTTTTTTTTTTTTAACTTTTAATACTTTTTTTTAAACATAAAAAAAACAACTTTATTTAACTGTTTTTTATTAGTCCCCCTAGGAGACTTGAACCAGTGATCGTTGGATCGCTTGCATGATATACTGCAATACTAATGTATTGCAGTATATTGTGATACTGACAGTCTCCAGAGGCAGAGCTTCAAAGGAGTTTAAAGATTGCAGACCTGGGGACCTTTATGAGGCCCCCAGGCTGCCATAACAACCATTGTAACTGGCCAATCGCGTCGTGGCTTGTTTGAGGGTGCGCGTCCCTGATTCTAACAATTTAAATGCCACGGTCACGATTGACCGCGGCATTCAAGGTGTTAAACAGGCGGAATCAAAGTGATCTTTAATTCCACCCGCTAAACCACTGTGATCCGTGGAACTACTGTCCCATACTGAAAACATGATTACAGTACGGGACAGTAGTTCCACGGAGAGGCAGGGACTCCTACAGTCATACATAACTATGATGCTAGGAGCCCGGCTCCCTGCACTGTGTTCGGTCCGGGATTTGCTGCCGAAATATGTTCCGTCCTTTACGGACCGAACATGCTCGTGTGAATCCAGCCTAAGTGTTCTATTTCAGCCTAGTACTACTGTAGATTCACAGCTGCACTGCTCAGAACTGCTGTATGATCTTCTCCATGTTTCTGCTGCTGCTTCGATATATATTATAGATATATTTCTGTGGAGTAAATTGTAGAAAATCTGTCAGGTTTTGGAGGTCACTCCTTCTTTACTAAGCCATGACCCTTTTTTTTTTTTTTTAAAGTGCCAAGCGTAGAAGTGACCAAAGTTTAAAATGTTTGTTCAAAACTTTTGTAAGCCTAAATTCACAACTTTTTTTCACTGTAAATTGCTTATTAAATGAGGGCCTGTATCTCCTACTTAAGTGTTTGAAGTATAAATAATTTCCTAATTTACATTTCTTTAATCTCAGCTGTAAGATTTGGGAGGACTGCAGAGACACGTTTAGTATTTTCAGCAAATGTTAAGAAATATGTTAAAATATCTTGGGATAGTTTATAGATGGAAATGAATACTATAGTACATGAACCCCAAAGTCTTTTTTTGTTACTTTGTGAGACATTACATATCTAAAAAGGTAAAAATCCAGATGTAAAGTTTTTCTTTATATTCTCCTATACAATATTTATAGAAATTGCCATATAGTTTTCAATAAAACAAAACAGACCTGATAACTGTTAAAATAGCCCATCCAAATATGCTACACAAAGTGGAGCAGATTTATTAATGTATTTAAAGCAGTTTTCTGATGCAAATACATTCAAAATATGGCATATGGGCTGAGCACCATATTTAAATTTCGAATAAAATCCAACTTGGCATTATTTAAGGCTAGGGCTACACGGCGACTTTGGCCGCAACACAGGTCGCTCATCCGAAAATTGCTGTGTCACGTTGCATAAATTGCAGTAATGTAAGTGAAAGTGGTAGTGTTGCGACCGCGCAAGTTGCCCTGACCGTGACATGACACTCGCAACAAATGCGCCAGAAAGTCAAATCTTTGTTCTGTAATTATAGTAAGTTTGTCAGTGAAATTGCGACCTTTGTGCCTTTTAAGACTTTTTGATGCCAGAAAACTGGCGTTGTGCTAATGATAAATTCCCCCCTTTCCCCTGTATGCCTCTTAGTCATAATCAATGCTACACAAACAGGGGTAATTGTTTTTTGTTTTTTTTACAGAATCTCGTTAAGAAAAGGGGACTTGATATTTTGTTGATAAGTTTTGTCACTATGTCAGACATATAAGGCCCGATGCACAAGACCATCAAAATCATCCTTAATTGCGGACCCCTATGACAGCCTGTCACAGCGATCACCAGTTGAATCTGCTCCATCTCTGGCAGACTGCCAGAGAGGGAAAAGAATAATGTAATGTAAAAAAAAAAAAAACACACACTTTTTTTTTCGATAAAATTTGTCTCTATAAATAAATTTGTCTATCTGCTACACAGCGACTTTGGCCACGGACGACACAGGTCGACCAGCCGAAGATCGCTATGTCCCGTAGCCTACATTGCATGTAATAAAAGTCAATGTGGTTGTGTCGCAACGCGCAAGTTGCCACAACATGACAGTTGCAAGAAATCCAAACTGTCGTGTCGCAGTTACTTGCAGGTTGCAACGCGACCACATTGACTTTCATTACTTGCGGTGTAGGCTATGGGACATAGCGATATTTGGTCGGACAACCTGTACACGGAGTATTTTGCAGGTAGAAAAATATCTGCCTCAAAATTCCTTTAGAAATTCCTTTAGGAATTTTGAGGGAGATTTTGACCTGCCTGAACATTTTTGCCGTGTTTTTCACCTGAGGCCATTGAGGAACGCGGGTGTAAAACGCTTTTTCTGCTTCCCAGCCGCCCGGGAAAAAACAACAATTTCGTCTGTATATTGGTGCTGATTCCAATGCGGTTTCCACGTCAAAATCAGCACCAAAAAAACTCGGTGTGAATTGGGTCTTAGAGTGACGTTAGATGTGGCGGATTCACTGCAAATTTTACCTGCGGATTTGTGCAGGCAATGTCTGCAGCGGATTACAGCACAAGGCAAGTAGAGGAGATTTTACAAAACTCATCTGCATGCTGCAGACATTTTACACGACAGATTTTCAAATCTTTGATATGTCGTTAAAGTGTAGCTAAATGTTTGAGAAACTTCTGACATGTCATAGTGACATGTCACAAGTTTTGATTGGTGGGGGTCCGAGCACTGAGACCAACCACCAATCGCTAGAACGAAGCAGGTGAAGTGCTCATGTGAGCGCTCAGCTGTTTAGTTTCTGTTCGGCTTTTTCCGGAAAGCTGATGTATCGGTGTACGGGCTCATAGACTTTTTATTGAGTCCGTACACCTATACATTTATTTCCGGAAAAAGCCGAACAGACACAAGCTGAACGCTCACACGAGCACTTCACCTGCTTCATTCTAGCGATTGGTGGGGGTCTCAGTGCTCGGACCCCACCAATCCAAACTTTTGACATATCACTATGACATGTAAGAAGTTTCTCAAACGTTTAGCTGCACTTTAAATTAATACTTTGGGGTCTGCATTCCATAAAATAATCATTTTTGGGGTGTCAAAGGGGTTTTCCAGTCCATAAAAATTGATGGCCTATCCTCAGGATAAGGCCTTATTCACATGACAATTTTTCCCGGCCATGTGATGGCCGTTCAAAAAACGTCCGTCACACGGCCGCTGTAGGAACAATAGACCCCAAGTGGGGCTATTCACACAACCGATTTTTTGACGGCCCGGAAAACGTTTTTGGACGTTCTCCCGGCCTCCATAGAAGTCTATGGGGTTGGGTAATACATGGCCATCATTTGAATGAGTTCCGAGTGACGGCCGTGTCTTCCGTCGCAAGCTCTCTCTCCTCCTCACAGTGCGAAGTGCACGTGAGGAGGAGGGTATTTTGTTGCTCCCTGTAGGAGCGGAATCCCCAATCCCTGGCCACAGCTTCGGTAACACTGTGGCTGGGGATTGGGGATCCCACTCCAGGAGGTCCCTGACTTCACTGTCCATATATGGACACAGTGACGTCAATGACTTCTGAAGCGGAATCCCCACCGCTGTGGCTGGGGATTCTGATCCAGGAGAAGTCACTGCCTTCACTGTCCATATATGGACACAGTGACATCAGGGACTTCTGAAGCGGAATCCCCACCGCTGTGGCCGGGGATTTCAATCCAGGAGAAGTCCCTCACTTCACTGTCCATATATGGACAGTGAAGTGAGGGACTTCTCATGGAGCCGTCCCCTACAGGAAGCTAGGGGGGGGTGCCATCTATGTGGGGTGACTATGTACAAGGGGGCTGTGTAGCACTACCTACAGGGGGGCTGTGTGGCATTACCTACAGGTGGGCTGTGTGGCATTACCTACAGGGGGCAGTGTGGCATTGCTTACAGGGGTGCAGTGTGGCATTACCTACAGGGGGCTGTGTGGCATTACCTACAGGGGGCTGTGTGGCATTACCTACAGGGTGGGCTGTGTGGCACTACCTACAGGGGGGCTGTGTAGCACTACCTACAGGAGGGGCTGTGTGGCACTACCTACAAGGGGGGCCTGTGGCAGTATCTACAGAGGGAAGTGTGTGGCAAAAAATGTACAAATTAAATTCAGCAGATTTTAAAACGGACAGGGAAAAAACGGATGTGAAACAGGTCAAAATCGGCCGTTGAAAACGGAAATACGGCCCGGAACGGATGCAAAACGGCTGGGAAAAGCGGCCGACACTTGGACCCTGTAGTGTGAATAGAGCCTTAGCCATCAATATGTGGTGGTGGCCCGTCTCCCCACAGCCCCACCGATCAGCTGTTTTGAAGGGGCCGCGATGCTCGTACTATCGTCGCTTCCCCTACATTTCCTTTACTGCTCACACTGTGAATCGCGGACACACTTGTAGCGGCGGTTCACAGTATTACAGTATACACATGAATGGTAGAAGGCTGTAATACTGTGAACTGCCACTACAAGTATATCTGCGATTCACAGTGTGAGCAGTAAAGGAAATGAAGTGAAAGCAGTGCTCGTATAAGCACTGTGGCCCCTTCAAAACAGCCGATCGACTGGGGTGCCGGGTGTCGGTCCCTGACCGATCAGATATTGATGGCCTATCCTGAGGATAGGCCATCAGTTTTTGTGAACTGGAAACGCCACAACATCTGTAATGGTCGTATGGTGTCATCGAACCAGCTTTGGAATTTTTTTTCTCTAAAAGCCAGTTTACGCACCATTCATTGTAAGCGCCACCTTGCGCCCAGCGTGTAAGAAATGCACACATATTTGGTATCGTTGAAGTCAGTAGAAGTTGCCAAATATGTATTCAAGTGTGTTTACCCAGTGGCATGCACCAGATGTCAAAAAACAACACCTAAAATCACATATTCACATTTTTTTCAACTTTATTTACTATTTTTCCTTCCATATTTTTTAAAAAAAGTTAAAAATATCTATTATTTTTTTTACACAATATGTTCTGAAAAAACAAGACCAAATACATGAAGAGTGGAAAAATAATAGAACAACAATTTGCTTTTAAATTGGCACATGGCTAAAACTTGAAAATGGGCCTGGTCAGGACGGGGGGTAAAGCTCTTGATCAGGAAGTGGTTAAGGAAAAGAGTGTTGTTTTGAAATGTATTTGGCAGGTTAATCTGTATACTTTACTGTATACTTTACAGTACTGAGAAGGTCAGTGGCAGATATATTTAAATGTAAAGGCATACGGTTGCATTTCTTTTCACAGTATATCTCAACAGCTTTGCCCAAAGATTGTATCAACAAGGCCTTACTACCACTAACCTAAAATGATTGTGTCTATATGATTGGAATACTGCTGTGCTGTAAATAGAGGCTTTTGAGAGCCAAATTATCCAAAGTGGAATGTAGTTCCTCAGCGCCATTGCAAAATGTATAACGCTAATTATTAATAATACTGATGTCTTCCTGTATGGCGGAGGTTCCCCTTCAGCACCAGGGTTATACAGTAGCGATATTCCTGGCATTATGTGTAAAAGTATATAGAGTTCAGGTAAGTTTAGGAGTGCAGGATTTGTGGCAATTACAAATCTTAAAGGAAAGTGAGGTTATGCATGCTAAGTGGTTAAAATATTATGATGATATTTAATGGAATGCAAAAAAGAACTTATGTAAAAAAAAAAAAAAATATAAAAGGATTGAGAATGCAAGATAAGTAGTATGAGTAATATGGCTTGTAAGGTCATGCTGAAGCAGCTTGAGTCAACAATTGGAATGGAAGGAGGTAAAGCTTATCTTCAATTATTAGTATCAAAAAATAAGTTTACCAACTCATAAATTGTCATCTGTAGTACCTGCCAGGGCAGTCAGGTACATGATGGTGTCGTTCTGTTAGAGTGAAACATATCATTCCTACCTTCTTTCACGAGATTGGAGCACATTTCAATGGACAGTTCGAAGAGCCACTCTCATATATTATTTCTTTCTTTCAAGACAGAATTGCTTGCAATGAATGAAATTATTTCACTTAACAACACACAGGTCAATGACATACCAAGAAGCAATTTTTATACCAGCTTGATAAACATCAGTTAACTCCATGACCCTTGGTTCTTGAAGAGATTAAGATTTTAATTTTCACGCTCTGACATTTTTATTCCTTCTCCACTCCTGAAAGTCATTGGAGCATAGGTGTATGTACTTCTTTATTGCCTAATGTGCCAGGTAAACGTGAATGAGAGTTTTTTAAATCAGTTCATTTTGTCACCGCACTGGAAATCTGTTTGACTTTCATATTGAAAACCTGCTTAAAAATAATGAAGCTCTTCAGCACTTTAGAATTACTTTGCGTTATACATAGTTATTTGAAATTATTGTAGCACTTCAGTGTCTTTTTACAAGTACTTCTCCTTGCAAGTGAATGGGGTTCAGGAACTGCTGTGAGCTGTATGATTTCAAATTATTAGTTTTCTGATTTTTAGGAGCGCTTCAATCTTCTTAATTAGAATTCCAATGTGTAAAGCGCACCAGTGACTTCCAATTGCTGTGGGCTGCATACCCCATGCCTTAGATCACATCAGACTGAATGTTTAAGAGAACTTTTTTGAGTTGACATGTCCTATTGAATAGTGGTATTGCAAAAAATCTAAATTGATTAGCATGAGGAATTAATAATGTATCTCCATGTTTGTCTTGTATTAATGAACATACTGATTTATTATAAATTATATGAGTCTCTAAACCGGTCAATATACTGAAAGGTTCATTTTCTTTTAAGTAAATATTCATGTGCCTGTCGCTTGTGTTACCAGAGAAATTTGTTCAGGCTCTTTGTAAATTGAAGTAGTTG
Organism: Rhinoderma darwinii; assembly: GCF_050947455.1. Lineage (NCBI taxonomy): Eukaryota > Metazoa > Chordata > Amphibia > Anura > Rhinodermatidae > Rhinoderma > Rhinoderma darwinii. The sequence continues at coordinate 189,665,870 of NC_134690.1, forward strand.
ATTATTATTTTAATAATCAGAAGAGATTAAATCACACATTGTTATTTAAAATTATTTACAATTTAAGGGGTTATCCACATGTGGTACTGCCACCTATCGTGAGAACCAGGGTCCCCTAAATGGTGTTCTGCCTTATGAGGTAACCATCGGATCTCTGCATTTATTCTATAGGAGTTACAGAAAGAGTCAAGCAAGAGCTTAAAAAAAAAAAGGATTAGGTGTCAGAATACCACATTTTACATGGTATGGCTGGCTTTAACTTTTTCAGCCCTGGCCAGGATTATATTTCTAGATGTGTATTTTCCATTTACAGTCCATATATTCAAGGAAACATTATTCTTTTGTACTTGCAATTACATCATCTACAACTTTTATACATTTTGAAAGTGGATCTGTCAGTATAGTATGGGTTTAAGAGCAATTTAAAGTTACTAGGAGAAGCAAAAAATAAATAAATATGGGCCATTTTGTTAATAATTGTGTACAAAAAATACACCGGATTCATTATTATGACTTCAGTGTATTTATGAGTAAAGCATTGCCCCCGCACCTTTCCTCCTTCAACCCACTGCACTGTTGAGGAGGGACTCAAGAGATGGGTAGCAGCTGGGAACTTAGATAAAATACCAATATTTGTTTTTTTTTAAAAGTATATGACCAAGGGCTGTACTGTTGAAATAACTCTTTAAAGCAGATCTACAAAGAGAGACAGACCTGAGAATATATTAGAGGACAGATATCTGTCAGATTTGGCTATACATACAGATGTAGCTGTCTTTATCTTCAATTTTTCAATGGCTTTTCAATGGCTTTTGTTGTGTGATATCACGCTGCAGCAAGTTATCAGAGTCAAGATAAAGATGGCTACATCTGTACAAAAGCATGTGAATTAACAATCTTAAAATAGCCCATGTATTCTGTATATGAATATCTGGATACAGAATTGCATTAGTAAAGATCCATTTTTATTTAGTCATAGTCTGACCTAATTTTCAATCTGTTTCTACTTACATATAATGGGATTTCTCTCTGCCTGATTGCAAAGAAATCAGAGATTTATGATGACCCATATAAATCATAATTTGCAACACAATATAGTTAAATTGTCCAAATTGTTCATGTAATATATTTTAAAGTGATATGTTAATATGGAACAATTTGAACCTCACATTTTTTGCCATCTTATTGCTAATATTACATTTATAAATAATTGAACTGGTTTCATGAAATTTTTTTAAGAAGAAGTGTGAGTCATAATAATTACCATCTAACAGCCTTTTGGTTGGCAACTAAAAACCTTGTATACGATTTAATCCATAGTCCTGATTATTTTTTATTACCAATATAAATATCTAGTGTGGCCTTTCAGTACTGCACTTTTTTTTACTAATTACAATAATCAGGATCTGACAAAAGAATTCTAGATATTAATATAATCATATGTTACTGTTATACTGCAGTGTAAAGAAGCACTCCGGGGAACTCCCCTCCCCCTACGTTTGTAAACTCAATTTGGTGAAAGGTTGTGGCATTTATTCTCTTACCGCCACTATATTATAAAGTTATCCGCTCCATTCCAGGACGCCATTTCGTCACATGACCGACACACTCTGACTCCCTGAACACTACAGTGTCTCCTGTAGGGACCGTAAGTCAGTTTCTCTTTACAATCATATGACAGTCTTGAAGTGAGTCTCATAGGCTTGCATAGTGATATTAACCTCCAGTCTACACAGCAAACACTGTAGGATTTGGGTGGTCAGAGTGCAGGTCACATGACCGAACGGTGGACTGGAACTGAGTGACTACCTTTAAAATAAAGTGCCCAGTAAGAAAATAAATGTCACTATGTTTCACCAAATCAAGTTTACAAATGGAGGGGATAAAAAAGATTTGGCCAGAATGCCTCTTTAAACTTAGCTGGTCATAGAACTACTGTCATTGTGACAATTTAATGACTATTTAATGCATCATTTGATATTGTAATTTCTTTAAGAAAATGTATTTAAAAACAGTATATCTTTCAAGATGTAGAAACTTCCTTCTAATTAATCCATGACTTTGTACAGTCTTATGTTTTCTTGGCACCACAAGAGTGGGATATAAACAGCAGTTATGTTATCAGTGGGATTTTTTTATGAATTTGAACTCATCTGGGTTTGCCAATCAAAGCAGTTGGTGTATTCAAAACTTTTTGGTATATACTTTTTTTAAATCCCAGAGGTTGTTTCATTTTACAACTAAAAAATAAAACTACAAGCTTTATAAAAGAAAACAATTTCATACAAGGTCAAGAATACCCTTATGTAATGCAATGGGATATTAAGAAATCATCAAAATATTAATGATACTGATCTGACCCTGCTTAGCATTAGAAGACTGAAATTATGACTTAATTAGCTTTGCGGAATTTAAGAAAAGGTCTAATTTACAACAAAGACAGTAAGGACATAGGAAGTGATTAAGAAAAGGGTACAGTATATCAACAATGGCTTTGATTCTTAATTTTCCAAAATGTTACGATAACTCTCTACCAAGGATTTTGTTAGTGCTGCATTCTTTTTTCAGAATTTAAAGACTAAATCTAAAGATTAATAATTTTTTTTTTTTTTAGAAAGAAGATTTGTGATTTTATAGGAGTATAAATTGTTAGATTAAGTAGATGATTCTGGAAAGTTCTAAAGAGATGATATAGTAGATATTTATTTTATTACTTGCATTAAAGCAGACCGATCACATATATTTGGAGCTAGTTTTTCTTTGCTTCACGGTGTACTTAATTTCTGGAAACACATAATAATAATAGTCCTCTTTATTTATAAATTGCCAACATATTCCGCTGCGCTTTACAATTCAAATAGTACATGTGACAAACAAATTAGCAAGTAAAACAAGAGTAGTGAGGACCCTGCTCTCAAGAGCTTACAATCTTTGAGGAAATTGGGGCGACACAAAATGTAAGAAGTGCTTGATCAGTACTGGCACTGGGTAGAGGCATTGGTGTAGCGGTTGGTCAGAAAGATGAGCCTGGCTGCTGCATTCAGGATAGATTGGAGAGAGGGGAGTTAAGTGAGGGGAAGACCAATTAATAATGAGTTAATGTAGTCAAGATGAGAATGAACCAGAGTGACAAATGTTTTGGCTGGTCCATAGTAAGAAAATGACGGATTCAGGGATGTTTTTTTTAAGGTGCATGCAAGTGATTGAACATAAGGAATAAAGGAAAGATAAGAGACAAAAAAAAACTACAAGACAGTAGGCATACTGCTTAAGAGTTATGGTAGTACCACACACTAAAATTGACACATCAGGTTTACGTAGGTTAGTAGATGTTTGAAACACAAGGAGCTCAGTTTCTGATCGATTTTGATTCAGATAGAGAGAGGGCATGATCTTCAGACAGCGGACCATCACTAGTGTTTTGTATTAGAGCGTGGGTGCTGTGACAGGAACAAGTAAATAATTGGGTGTCACCAGCGTAGAGATGATGCCGGAAGCTAAATCTTCTGAGCGTTTGAGAGTTTGTCCAATAGGGGCTGTGTAGAAAGAAAAGAGGAAAGGACATATGTATGACTGAACCCAGGGGAACCCCAACAGCAAGGGGAAGGGAAGAAGGAGTCAAACCAGCAAGTAATACACTGAACGAGCAGTCAGAGAATCAAATCAAGAGAGAGCAGTGTCCTTAAAGGGAATGTGTTGCCAGAAAAACATGTTTTTTTTAAAAAAATTAAACATTTAGTGTGTGGGTGATTAAACATTGTTCAAATTTTTTTTATTTTTTTGCACGAGTCCAGGAAATATTATAAATTATTTCTAATTTATAATACTACCCATTTTTGGTCACTAGATGGAGCTGTTCCCAAAATTGCAGCATTGCAACATTGGGTTAAAAGCCCTCGCTCTAGTGAGCTCTCAGCATCCCCCCCTCCTTTATCCTGGCTAGTGCCGGGATAAACGAGGGGTTTGAACGGTGTAACCTCCTACACTGTGTGTCGCCATTTTTTGAGCTAACCCACAGTGTAGTAGGTTTACATACAGTAGTAAACACACACAAACACGAACATACATTGAAATCTCTTACCTGCTCCTGCCGCCGCGGCTCCCTCCGGCCCGTCCGCTCCGTTTGCTGCCGCTGGTGCAAGTGCACAAATCCGGAAGCCGCGACCGGAAGTAGTAATCTTACTGTCCGGCCGCGACTTCCGGTCCACAGGAAAATGGCGCCGGACGGCGCCAATTTCGAATAGGACTGTGTGGGAGCGGCGCATGCGCAGTTCCCACACAGACGCCGTACACTGCAGTCAATGGGACGGGAGCCGTTCGCAGTCCCTATGGGACTGTGGCTGCCGTATTCCATGTCTGTATGTGTCGTTAATCGACACACACAGAAATGGAACAAAAAATGGCAGCCCCCATCGGGAAGAAAAAGTGTAAAAATAAGAAAAAGTAAAACACAAACACACAAATGAATATAAACGTTTTTAATAAAGCACTAACATCTTTAACATATAAAAAAATAATTTGTGATGACACTGTTCCTTTAAGGCCAATAGGGTGAATCATATTGAGAAGAAGTTGATGGTCTACAGTGGCAAACACTGCAGAGAGATCCAGAAGAATCAATAGAGAGTATTTGCCATTAGGTTTATCCCTCAGTAGATCATTTGAGGGCAGTTTCTGTAGAGTGTAGAGTGCGTAAACTAGATTGTAAGGGGTCAAAAAGAGAGTTAGCAGAGAGATAGAGGTGAGAGTAGACTAAGCGCTCAAGAAGTTTAGAGATGAAAGGGAGCTTAGTGATAGGTCAGTAGTTGGCAGTGCAGGGCGGATCAAGAGCTGTTTTTTTTTAGTAATGGGGTTATAACAGTATGTTTAAAAGAGGAGGGAAAGATCCCAGAAGAAATAGAGAGGTTAAATATTTTAGTTAGGTGATGACAGCCATGGAGAGAGACAGTGTGAGGGGATAGGGTCACTAATGCAGGTAGTAAGATGAGAAGAAGAAAAGTGGAACCTAGAGACTTTTTCTTCTGGTCAGACTAATAAGTCTAAGCTAAGCCACACCAATGTTATGTGTCACATGACTGACTGTAGCCAATGTAACAGCTTCAGACAACAAATTGGCAATGGATTCATTTCATAAAAAAATATAAGCTGACACTCTAAAAAACAGCAGTTTCATCAGATCACAGGATAAAAAAAATGCATTGAAAGTAATATTAAATTATTAAATTGTAGTATATCAAGCTTGATAAAGCGATAAGAAAGATAAAGCAATTTTTAATCAGTAAGGAATTATTCAGCAGGCATTCAATCATGTGATTTTATACCTTAGACCTCATGCAAACAACCATATTTGGGATCCAAATAACATAGATCTTGAATAGGATGGTAATGAATTTCAAGGGATTATGTATACCACCGCGTAAAAGTATGCTGGTCTATAGAGTCCATATAAAAAGTTGCAGCAAGCTCCATTAGTTGCCGTATATTTAGTTTGGCCTGCAATATGGTTCCAATTTTGTACACAGTATTAGTTCAATGTGCACACATAAATAAGGCCTTATTCATATTATTTGGATTATGGGGAGAACTGTAACTAGGTCCTTGTTGGAGGCAGAGAAAATAAGTAGCCAGGAGAGTGATAACATTTTCTATTTATGTCTATAATTACTCTACTATTGCTTTTTATTTATAATATTGCTCTTTAAACAGAAGCCATATGTTTATAAAAACTTTTACAGCAGATTATGTATAGCTTTGCCTTGTGCTGTTATTTGTAACTATGCACAATGCATGTGACGTTAAACTGAATTATTGTGTCCAGACTAGTAATTTTACATATCCAATACTTCTGCCAACTGCATCACTTCTTTTATGTGCCTTATTGCTTGACAAGTAATAATGACGTCTACTGTGCCACTCTCTAATCTAGTATATTGTTAATGTATGTATTTTCATGTGGACAGTATGGATGAGAAGGTTGTCAGTAATTACTGTTCTACTACATGTCCTGGGGAAGGTATCATGTTACTGCTTAAGCAGAGTCATTCATTAGCGGGTCATTCTAGATTAAATCAATGGTCACCGCAGCTTATTTCTGCAATACCAATTTTGTTAATTGTATTGGTGGTAAAGTTTTCTCTCTTACATGTACACAATGCCAATTGAGAAGTTAAACATCTTACATATGTCATGTCATTTTCCAGAATAAGAACAATACAGAGCCATTTAGTAAGACATTTACATTCATCATATTCATCACTGGAGGGGCTGTACAAATGCAACATTGGTAAAAATAATAATAATAATAATAATAATAATAATAAAAATAATAATAATATTGGCAGGAATAGAATAATATTTTTTTATGTGTCTATGTTCAAATAGCATGGCTGATAACAGGGAATATATCACCTAAATATGATTTCTTACTTGTCTAAACCGTTCACTGCCATTATACTGATATCATTGCACAAAATCAGAGCATTACATTGCCTTATGTGACAGCTTTTTACCTTGTGCTTTTAGAAAGAGACTGTATATGAAAAAGGCAAAATTAATGAAATACTGTATTTTGATTTGTGATAAAGTACAAGTCAGTGCATAGACTACTTCCTTGTGCAGAGCACATATAATTTAGTGGCAGATTAAGTAGTCCATAGGCCCTGGGCTGTTACCCAAACTTTGGCCCCACTTCTCCAACCACCAACTTGCCGAGTCGTAAGTATTGTTAACACTACTTTTTTGTGCAAGCATTAACAAATGGGTGTTACGATTCCCCTTGTCAAAGGGCTGTGTCCCTACATACTGACACTATAACACTGTGCAGGGACACATCCTCCTGACAAGGGGAATGGTAACACTCATTTGCCTATCAGTCCAAGACTGCACAAAAACTTTTTGTGAAATATAAGGATTTCATATAATAAACATGTCAGGAGAAGCGAGAGAATATCTATAAATCCAGTGACTCACAGGTGATGACGTCTCAAATTCTAGTCGTTTTTTTCCCTCTTTTCTCCTCCATCTAGTACAGACTTAATGACGACTTCTTTCGGCTCTTGTAAAAGTCGCTCAGATTCATACACTTGCCCATTTTTCCTATTTCTAACACATCAAGTGTAAGAACTGGCTGTTCAATTGCTGCCTAATATCTTGATAGGTGCCATTTTAACAAGATAATCAATGTTATTCACTTTACCTGTCAGTGGTTTTAAATGTTATAACTAAACAGTTTATTTGTGTGTACCACTAGGACTGGTCTTTTAACCCCGTCCCACTAAATGACACACACTAAAGTTTTAATGTGTTTTTCCACAACTCAACGTACAGCTAGATTTCATGGATGCTCAGATGGTGTACCCCAGTCATTCAGAGCGGATGTCAGCTGTAACATACAGCTGATACCTTGCTGCAACTACAATTCCTGCCAATTGACCTCTTAGATGCCACAGTCAATAGAGACCGCGGCATACAAGGAGCTTAACAGAGCGATGGGGCTTACTCTGTTAACCCACCGGCGCCCCGCAATGTGATCGCAGAGTGCCAATGTGTTGTAATGGCAGCCAAGGGCCTAGCAAAAGCCCTTGTGTCTGCCAACTGTATTTGCCTATTAGGGTATGTGCACACGATAGCAGGCATTTACGTGTGAAAAAACAGACTGTTTTCAAGAGAAAACAGCTGCCTCGTTTCACACGTAAATGCTCCTCCTCGTAATATACGAGGCGTCTGTGACGCTCGTAAATCTTGAGCTGCTCTTCATTGAGTTCAATGAAGAACGGCTCAAATTACGTTGCAAAGAATTGCCCTGCACTTCTTTGCCGAGGCAGTCAATTTATGCGTCGTCGTTTGACAGCTGTCAAACGACGACGCGTAAATTACTGGTCGTCTGCACAATACGTCGGCAAACCCATTCAAATGAATGGGCAGATGTTTGCCGACGTATTGTAGCCCTATTTTCAGGCGTAAAACGAGGCATAATACGCCTCGTTTACGCATGAAAATAGGTCGTGTGAACCCAGCCTTAAGCCCTACCTAACGCAGGACCTAATAAATTGTCTGTCAGTAAAACAATGACAGGCATAATAGACTGCAACACAGGACTATTGCATAGTTTTACTAAAGCTATCAATAGAACGCGCAGACAAAATTATTATTATTTTTTTCGTTCTTTCATCGTAAGGCTGGCTTCACACAACCTATTTTCAGACGTAAACGAGGCGTATTATGCCTAGTTTTACGTCTGAAAATAGGGCTACAATACATCGGCAAACATCTGCCCATTCATTTGAATGGGTTTGCCAACGTACTGTGCAGACGACCTGTAATTTACGCGTCGTCATTTGACAACTGTCAAACGACGACGCGTAAATGGACTGCCTCGGCAAAGAAGTGCAGGGCACTTCTTTGCAACGTAATTTGAGCCGTTCTTCATTGAACTCAATGAAGAGCAGCTCAAGATATACGAGCGTCACAGACGCCTCGTATATTACGAGGAGGAGCATTTACGGCTGAAACGACGCAGCTGTTTTCTTCTGAAAACAGGCTGTCATTTCAGCCGTAAAAGCCAGCTAGCATGTGAACATACCCTTACAGTACAAGAGGGGGGTTTTTTTTGGAACAAGTTGTATTTTTTAATGGCACCCTTTTGGGATGTATAGCTTGTATAATTTTTTCGGGGGATGGGTAGAAAAAATTCCACCATTGTTTTTTGGGTTTTGCTTTTACGGTATTCACCATGAAATATGAATGACATGATAGCTTTACTTTGTGGATCAGTATGATCACGGCAATTCTAAATTTATATAGTTTTTTAAGTTTTACTACCTATGCACAATACAAATACTTTATTTTATTCTTTTATTTGTGGGACGCTTTCAGGTTTTTTTGGGAGGCGGGATAAGCAAAAAAAGCATAAATTCTGGAAATATTTTTTTTACGTCGTTCACTATGCAGGTTAAATAACATGATCATTTTATAGTTCGAGTCACTTTGGACGCAGCGATAACATTCATGTGTACTTTTTTTTCTCTAGATTTTTTTCAGATAATAAAGCATTTTGTATTGGGAAAAGTTTTTCTTTTTTTTTACCTTCTGAAGTTACTGCCAATCCCGACCGCTATAGCGAGCTGTCACTATGACGTAAATTTACATAATTATAGTACTTTTTAGTTCCCATGATGTGAATGTATGTCATAGAACAGGAAGGTGTTAGATTAGAGTAGTCAAGAGCATAATAATCACTGTAATATCTTATCTAAACAGGAAAAGTCTGAGTGTAATAAATTGCACTCATTTCACAATGCATTTACTGGAGGGAAATATATAAAATTAGATATAAGGGTAATATAGGCAGACATATAGGGGTGATTCAACAGTTTTCCTACAGCAGTTTACTGGCATAGAAACGTTGCAAATGGCTCAAAAGTCAGCCAAATTGCGACAATTTAGCCGTTTCCACCTTTCTTGACAATTTTCTAAATAGTGGCCAGGACTTAGCAATAGTGGCTTGGCCACGGCTGCTCAATGTATTTACATAATTTACACAAGAAACTGGTGTTAATTATCGCAGATTTCACTCAGTGGCGCATCAACAATCCGAGATGCGACAACTTTATGAAGAGGCATACGCCTTCTAATAAATTTGTTGCATCTTACTTCAGCCTTTTGTTACTATTAAAACTGGCATATAAAACACCAACCTTAATAAATCCCCCCCCCCCACCATAATATCTCCACAGGGTCTCAGGATCTAAGTGAAATTAAATGTGGGCTTAAATTAAATATAATAATATGTTTTGGAATATTTAGCAATCCCTTAATATAATATTATCAATTGTTCATTTTCCAATTAAGAAGGACATTTCTAATCCCGAACTGCAGCTTTGCCATCAGCAGAGTACAGGCACTGTGTGTGGAAGTTGGTATTTTGTAAATGGACTTTGAAAGATCATGTTTTAATCTGATCATCATAACACCCTATGTGAGACCTGCATTTATAAATTACAGTCTGCTATAAAGGTAATTTTTAAAGGGGGTTTCCATGTAACACAAATAGGTTTGCATGAGTTTCTCATTTACAGTACAATCCTTATTAATTCCACACTGTGCCAATGCAGTCGGTCCCTCGTCCTCTTTGTACAAAAATAAACTTGATGTCCATAACAAGTTCACGTCACGTGAACTATATGGACAGTGATGTCAGCGGCTCCTTCTAGGATCGGAATCCCCGGTGTCAGATCGCTCTGTGCCGGGGATTCCGCTTCTAGAGATTTCCCCTGATGTCACTGTCCATTTGGACAGTGACGACAGAGGGTATCTCTGGGAGCAGAATCCCCGGCCGACACTCTGACCACGAATTCGGCTACTGGAGAGACCCCTGGCGTCACTCTCCATATATGGACAGTGATGTCAGGGGCTACTCCTGGAGCGGAATCCCCAGCCACAGCGCTGCCGATGCTGAGGCAGGGCATTCCGCTTTTAGAGTTAGCCCCTAACGTCACTGTCCATATATGGACATAGACATCTAGAAGCGGAATCCCCGGTCAGATGGTTTCCGCACCTACAGGGAGTTACAATGGTGCCAATTACGGGGAGGGGGTGCTCATACATACAGGGGGAGTAGCACTATCTACAGGGGGTGGTGTTACCTACAGAGGGGATGTTGCTATCGATAGGGGGTGGCGCTATCTACAGGGGGGTGGCACTATCAACAAGGGGATGGTTAAATCTTCAGTCGGAGGTGATATCTGCAGCGGGTGGCGCTATCTGCAGGGTGGATGGTGCTATCTACAGGGGGTCGCACAATCTGCGGGGGGTGGCACTATCTACATGGGGTGTGGTGCTGTCTACAGGGGGTGCTATATACAGGGGGTGTGGCACTATTTACTTGGACACTGGCATTATATGGGCACTTGTAAGTCTTGTAAAAAAAAAAAAGTTAAAATAGTTGTGTTATTCGAAGCGGTTGCAAAGATATTATCGTTTAAAGAAGTGCATATCAGAAATGGACAATTTTACCTGGACACAAGGGTATCAATGACACTTGGTCATGAAAGTGTTACCACTTTCCAGAGACGTCAATAATTGTTTTCCATTCTGAAAACGAATAAAAGTTGTGCATGCTGTGTTTTTAAAATACGTGCTTATTTTATACACCCATGTGAATAGACTCATAGAATAATATTAAACCCGTATTATGGACAGAAAAAACCCCAGAATACTAATACAAAAATCTGCTCATTTGAAAGCAGCCTAAAAGTGGTTGGTGCTCCATCTAGAGATGAGCGAATTTCCTTAAATACCATTTACGGTCAAGCTGTCCATCAGATTTGATTTGGTCCAAAAAAATGTATCGCAAATCAAAAGTGCTCCAATTGCACAAAAAATTCATTTATGACACTCTGAGGTCTTCAGGATTATATCCAACCCCTTTTAAAGGGTAACTAAACATTCATCAATCTTCTGACATGTCATAGTGACATGTCAGAAGTTTTGATTATCCAGAAAAAGCCGAACAGAAATAAAGCGGCTTAGCGCTCACACGAGCACTTCTGCCGCTTCATTTTAGAGATTGGTGGGGGTCTCAGTGCTCGGACCCCCACCAATCATAACTTTTGACTTGTCACTAAGACATGTCAGAAGTTTGTTGAACGTTTAGTTCCACTTTAAGCTTTTTAACGTCAAGACAGCATTAGTAATGTTAAAGTGACAGCAACATATATAGCTGTGGGTATATGGATAGTAGTGGGTGGTAACAAACACACACTGCACTGTCAGATTTTTTTTATGCTTTATAAAATTAAAAAGTGGTCCGAAAATTTATCCTTTTTTTGTGCCAATTAGATATATGCAAAACAATGAATGATGTCATGTTTGTGACGTCTTTATCAGCTGGCAGTGGCACTCTATCAGCACCAGGATTTAAATTTTAATTTAAAATCTATTTATTTGAAAAACGGCGCTGTACAAATGCTTGATGCAGAAATATAATTTTTGTTGCCACTATTAAATACATGCAAAACAATGAGTGACGTCATGGTCGTGACATTAGTTTTGGAAGGCAGCAGCGCACCAGGTGTAATATATTTGAAGAAGATTTGTGAATAATGTAATGAAGATTGGGGATTCACCAATTAATGTAAGAATTGTATAGCTGCAGCAGCACTCACTGACAGCAAAAGCTGCATGTCTAACTAACACACTAACACTGACTGACTCCTATCTTGGTCTAAAATCTATCTCTCTATCAAATTATTGTCAATCTAACTATCTATTCTCTTCTCCTCAATATGAAACACACTCACTGACACTTTCTGGTTGGGCTGTTTATAGTGGCTATGATTCATATGACTATCATCCATTAAGGTATCAGTGACTTACACCAATACCCCTCATGATTGTGCTAATGGAAAACTTCCTGCAAGGCACTATGGGGAATCCCACTGGGCACCCGCATGAGTTTGTATGATCCTTCTTCTCTGTCTTCTTCTAATCTGTAAAATAGTGGCCGCCATTTTGAGCGATTCATGCTGAACAAATCCCAATAGTTTCAGATTTGCAAAATTTGGGCATCTCTAGCTCCAGCCCATAGTAACTATATTAGAAAAACTATTTAATTATAGGTGCTGAATTCTAAAATAAAATGAAGTTGACTTTTAACACTATAAAATGAGAGGAACTAAAACTTTATGTTTGAGTGTATGTCATATATAACACTACTGTCTATTTGTGGCTGATATACAGGCAAATTACAATAAATTCTACTGATTTATACCTGATTACTGTAAATGTTTTCTACAGCAGAATCCTTGACACATTAAGGGCAATGCCACTAGAATGCATTTTCCTGGGACAGGAATGATTGACTCTTATCAGAGTTGTCACGTGGGAAATTTTTATGCCTCATGTAACAGCATGTTACATGACAAAGCAGCAGGAGCTGTTTCTCTATGTTGCAGTAAGCCTCCAAGGAATGTATGTGCAAATGTATTCCACTTGGATCCTCTGAATGTCCCTTACATGGATTTATTCAGTCAAGTTTCATTAAAGGAAAATTGGAATTTGTCAGATAGGATACTTAACCCCTTCCCACCGCAGCCCTTTTTCAGATTTTCATTTTCGTTTTTTTCCTCACCACATTCCAAAAGCCATAACGCCTTTATTTTTCCGTCGATATAGTACTATGAGGGCTTCAGTTTTGCGGGACGAGTTGTAGTTTTTCGTAGCACTATTTACTTTGCCATATAATGTACTAGGAAACGGGAAAAAAATATTGGTGGGGTAAAAAATAAAAAAAACACAGATTCCTCCATGTTTTTTTGCGTGCCACTTTTACAAAATTCACTGTGCAATTAAAACAACATGTTAGTTTTATTCTATGGGTCAATACGATTACGCTGATACCAAATATGTGTAGTTTTTTCTATATTTTACTACTTTTACAAGTAAAAACCTAAGTGTAAAAAAGAAAATTTATTTTGTTTCGCCAAATTCCGAGAGCCGTAACTTTTTTATTTTTCCGTCGATTAAGTGGTATAAGGGCTTACTTTTTGCGGGGATAAGCTGTAGTTTTTAATAATATCATTTTGGTGTACATGCGACGGTTTGATCACTTTTTATTTCATTTTTTGTGGGAGATCAGGTGACCAAAAAATAGAGATTCTGGAATTTACAATTATTTTTTTTACGGCGTTCACCGTGCGGGTAAAATAATGATATATTGTGATAGTTCAGACTTTTACGGACGAGACGATATCAATTATGTTTATTTATTTAATTTTTTACTGTGCTCTAGGGGGAAAAGGTTTTTTTTTTAACTTTTAATTTATTTTTATTTTTTTTACACAAAAAAAAACTTTATTTAACTCTTTTTTACTTTTTTTATTAGTCCCCCTAGGGGACTTCAACCAGCGATCGTTAGATCGCTTGCACGATTTACTGCAATACTAATGTATTACAGTATATCGTGATTCTGACAGTCTCCTATGAAGCCCTGCCGGAGGCAGAGCTTCATAGGAGTACAAAGATGGCGGACCTGGGGGACTTGGTCAGGCCCCCAGTTAGCCGTGCCAACCAATGGCTCCCCCCGATCTCGCCGCGGGGGGGCCGTTGGGACGTTACAGGGGGTCGCCCCCCTGTTTTTAGTAATTTAAATGCTGCGATCTCTATTGAAAGCGGCATTTAATGGGTTAAACAAGTGGGATCGCGCTAAAACAGGATCCCGCTCGTATCCCGGAAGTCTCGGCTGTAACACACAGCCAACACACTCGCTCTATGGAGCGGACTCAGCCCGTGAGCCCGCTCCATATTCCCCCACCAGGCGTGCGCCATATATATATATATACGGCGGATGTCGAGAAAGGGTTAAAAACACTTTTTCTATGACTAAGGGCTTGTGCACACGTAGCGAAATTGCTGCGTATTTTCCGTCCTGAATTGCGAATGGAAAATACACAACAGAATACAGCAGCAGCAAAGTGGGTGAGATTTAACAAATCACATCCACACGCTGTGTAAAATTTACAACCAGAAATTGACCTGCGGTACATATTTTTTGGCCCCCAGCATGTCAATTCCTGCTGTGGAATGTGGACTGAATTGCTGCGTTTTTCATTGGCGATGTCACCATCCCCCAACATTGAGAAAAACACAGCAAAATACGCACCATATTCTGCAGTAAAAAACGCAGGAAATTATGAGTTTTTTCTGCAGCGAAATGTCTGCTACTTTCAACTGAATTCCTGTAGAAATTCCATCAAACAAGCCCTAAATGTCCAGCATGTCACTGACTGGCAAATCACACCATCCACTGACTTATATAATATTGTAGGTGTAGTAGGTTGGAAAGTATAGGTTGTGGCTGAGAAGTTTTTATTGGATAAGAGGAACTACAAAAAGGGGGAAAGATGCTTTTGAGAGGGTATAACGCTGCAATAAAATGGGTCTAAATATTTATCTAACTGTAGCTTCATCACGACATTGATCAGAACCACGTAAAATTTAAAGGATGCAGACAGAGCCATCCAGAGGATGACCTTATCCTCAATGTAAAATAGAAAGAAATAACTATAGCATCTAATATGTAAATATACTTAGTCCAACGTGCATTTGATGCTGCAGTCTTTTCATTGTATAGTACTTCCACTGTGTTATATACAGACATAGCAGATTTGCATTTGCCTTTAGCACATTATTGTTTGTGCATTGAAGTAACTCTCAGCATTAAAATAATACAGCATATTTAATTGTGTTTCTATAGCAAAACACAGATATACCATGCTGTCATAGCGCAAACTGACTAACACAGCTCTCCTACATCTGACCAACTCCGAGTAGTTATATTTGTACTTCACACTCCAATTTTATTCCCTAGTACTGGTTTTAGATTACATAGATGAGCACTGTGGGTTGTTTATCTACTTCTTATATCACACCTGTACAAGTAGGTATTGGTTCAGAATGCACTAGACCAGAGGAGGTGCACGAATAGGGTCCCAACCAAATCGTATTTGAATAAGTATTCGGCACACAATATGTAGGTTTTAAATTCTTTAGATTTATTGTATTCGATGCCAGCGGCTTAGTGCTTGCAACGTTTCAGTCAGGAGACCTTCGTCAGGCACTATTGGTCTACAGAATAATACACGTAAGTATATTAGCATCATATAAATACGTAAACAATAAGTAGATAGATAGATAGATAGATAGATAGATAGATAGATAGATAGATAGATAGATAGATAGATAGATAGATAGATAGATAGATAGATAGATAGATAGATAGATAGATATGAGACAGATAGATAGATAGATAGATAGATGGATAGATAGATGATAGATAGATAGATAGATAGATAGATAGATAGATAGATAGATAGATGATAGATAGATAGATAGATAGATAGATAGATAGATAGATAGATAGATAGATAGATAGATAGATAGATAGATAGATAGATATGTTTAATGGAGAAATGTGTTTTTTTATTAAATATATGATATAAATTACTATTACTATCCCTCTCCTGGCAGGAGAAGTTGCAGCAGTCCCGTGAGGGGGGCCGCGAGGGGGGGCATGAGTGGGGGCCACGCGGGGAGGCACGGGGTGGGGCGGGAGCCGCAAAAACACAAGAGACACAAGGCCTGGTGACACAAGAGTTTCTAAAATCATAAAATAATGTAATTTATTTTATGATTTTAGAAACGCTAGTGTTCCCAGGCACTAAATTGTTTAAACTGTGTACTCACCACTGTCATATCGCTTCATTTGCTCTGTAGTGCTCTGCTTCGGTGTGTCTGCTCTCTCTCTCTCCAGGCAGACTGCTGCGTCATGGACTTTGCGGCCCTGGCGCCCCCCTCTAAGTTGCGCCCGGGGCACATTCCCTGCCTGCTCCCCCCTAGCTATGCCCCTGACATACAGTATGCCACCCATTGAAGATAAATATTTGGATAAGTATGAACTATTCTGCACAGATAGATAGATAGATAGATAGATAGATAGATAGATAGATAGATAGATAGATAGATAGATAGATAGATAGATAGATAGATAGATAGATAGATAGATAGATAGATAGATATGAGACAGATAGATAGATAGATAGATGGATAGATAGATAGATAGATAGATAGATAGATAGATAGATAGATAGATAGATAGATAGATAGATAGATAGATGATTGATAGATAGATAGATAGATAGATAGATAGATAGATAGATAGATAGATAGATAGATAGATAGATAGATAGATAGATAGATAGATAGATAGATATGTTTAATGGAGAAATGTGTTTTTTTATTAAATATATGATATAAATTACTATTACTATCCCTCTCCTGGCAGGAGAAGTTGCAGCAGTCCCGTGAGGGGGGCCGCGAGGGGGGGCATGAGTGGGGGCCACGCGGGGAGGCACGGGGTGGGGCGGGAGCCGCAAAAACACAAGAGACACAAGGCCTGGTGACACAAGAGTTTCTAAAATCATAAAATAATGTAATTTATTTTATGATTTTAGAAACGCTAGTGTTCCCAGGCACTAAATTGTTTAAACTGTGTACTCACCACTGTCATATCGCTTCATTTGCTCTGTAGTGCTCTGCTTCGGTGTGTCTGCTCTCTCTCTCTCCAGGCAGACTGCTGCGTCATGGACTTTGCGGCCCTGGCGCCCCCCTCTAAGTTGCGCCCGGGGCACATTCCCTGCCTGCTCCCCCCTAGCTATGCCCCTGACATACAGTATGCCACCCATTGAAGAGAAATATTTGGATAAGTATGAACTATTCTGCACAGAAGAAATCACATTCCTTTTTGTATGAAGTATGCTGACTCAAAGAGGCTAAAGCAGTCCCTTGAAGGGTCAGTATAAGTTCAAGAAATATATTAAACCTATCAGACTTTACTGATCTTCCATGTATCCACAGCTTATAGGAGATAGAGTAAATGCTTTTTTTAACCCTAACTGCAAAATATGAATCAATCAGTAAATTCAAAGGGGTTGTTCAGGATTAAAAAACATATTGAAAAGAGCGGAAAAGCTGAGAAAATATAAAAAAAACAATACTCACCTGTTCAATCCCCCGCTGTTCCAGAGCTGCCACTCTGGCAATCATATCGGTATTTGCTAGCTTCCTTGCGACCCGTGACCACTACAACCAATCACTGGCCTAGTGATTGGC
Organism: Rhinoderma darwinii; assembly: GCF_050947455.1. Classification (NCBI taxonomy): domain Eukaryota; kingdom Metazoa; phylum Chordata; class Amphibia; order Anura; family Rhinodermatidae; genus Rhinoderma; species Rhinoderma darwinii. The sequence continues at coordinate 189,683,537 of NC_134690.1, forward strand.
TGCTGTGGTGTCGTGCATGAGCAGCGCTACATCACTGCAGGATAAGTCAACAGAGATTATTGAAGACAACCGAAGTGGTGGCACTGGAACTGCTGGGAATTACACAGGTATTATTTATTTATTTATTTATTTATTTTATCAACTTTCCTGCTCTTATGAAAAAATGTATATCCCGGACAACCCCTTTAAATCATGTGATGCCAAAAAAGGAGGACTAGAAAACAGACAACTGCAGTGGTTATTACTTCCCGTCCCTAGAGAAGTGAGCCAGACTGCAAATCAGGATCTCACACTTTTCAACTCTGGAAAAAAAAAAATTCTAACCAAGAGGATTTATTTCTTTCGATTATCAGTCCACATTGGACAAACGTTGTTTGCCTCATAAATTATTTAGATACACTTCAATGCAAAAGTGAACTTAAAGTGATTTATGGAATCACGGTGACTACGTGATTAGCACTGTTGCCTTGCAGAACTGGGAGTTCTAGGAATCAAATCTGAGCAAGAATTAAGTTTATATGTCCCCCCTATTTTTGCCACAGTTTCTTCTGGGTATTCCTGTTTCCTCCCATACTTTACGAATATTCTGATAGGTTCATTGGCTTTCTATGAAATTGGCACCAGCGTGACTGTTTGAGATATGGAATTGGAGACAGGGACTGTTGTGTGTGATAGCAATCTCTATACAGCACTGTAGAATATATAGTGGAACTATATAGGCAACAGGAAAAATAAAATGAAACAGAAGTCTACTCACGTTCAGGTGGCTGTAATATTGCTCTGTGTGGGAGCCCTATATTTTGTGCCATGAATGGGATCAGATGCTATCAGAACCACGCAGAGAAACACATCCCATTATTGGTACAAAATATAGGATTCCCACATAAAGCCTTATTATAGCTGGCTGAAAACGGCCAAAGTTAGAGATACTGCTAAGTGCTTTCACTCTGAAATCTCTCTAACTCCCATTTATTCATTGGGCAGAACCCGCGCATGCTTAGCCTGGTCTTATCCCAGCAAAAACAGGACTGAAACCAACCCATTTTGGAATCAGATGAGGTCCCATAGGTTGGACCATTACTGCTTAATGTTCTATGACCTATTTTATAGATCTTATGTTTTATGTTCTATTCTTTTGATCTACTGTATATTTTATAGATCAAGAAAAAAGTCTGAATATTACTTTCTCACATGGCAGCCTTCAGAGCTTTTCTTGCTAACTGGAGTGAGTGGTGCATCATTTCTGGCTTAGTCTTGACATATTATTCCTATTTCTATTTTTGCTATTTACATATACTTTTTTTTTTCTTCATTTTTCCCATTTTCCATTTGACCATTGCTAGTATTGATTAGATTTGGCATGAAGCTTCCCCAGAGATTGCAGACTCCTAGTTTAATCATCAAAAACATATCTACTATATATTTTTTTACATTTTCAGAAAACAGGATTTACATTCCTTTAATCTATACCCTAACTGTCCCGTGTTCACCCGCAAGACTGAATAAACATTAGGTTAATGCTGGAGTATCCCATCATTTTCTGCCGGGTCTTCTTCCACTCTTAGGCCCCATGCACACGACCGTAGATTTTGCCTGTAATTAAGGACCGTAATTAAGGCCGTAATTACGGACCTTTTCATTTCTATGGGCGACAGACACCTTCCCGTATATTCACAGGAAGGTGTCCGGGCCCCGAAAGGCTCCGCAATAGATAGGACATGTCCTATTTTTTGCTTTTACTTATGTCCGCGGTCGGCCGTGCCCGTAATCACGGACTGTGATTCAGGGCACGGTCGTGTGCATGGGGCCTTAGGCTTTATTCAATCTGCATTGGAGCCTTCCATCGGAGGTCCAATGTATGCCACTGTAAAGGTATACAGTTGGATACGTCACCAAAAAGGTCCACTTTTTAACTGGATGCCTTGGTATTGAATAGTGTAGTTGGCTAGGCTACTCAATATAGTAAAAAAGGTATGCCGATGCATAGCTCTCATATATGTCAGAAGGATACACCTTTGGCATATGGATATGTTTGGCGTATGAACTGGAAGCTTTCCCACGCTTATGCCGGATGTGCACTGCAAACACAGTGTGAATAGAGCCTTAGGGAAAGACCACATGTGGTTTGGCGGAGCTGCAGTTTTGCCTGCAAAAAAATTAGCAATACAAATCTGCATGCCATTGTGGTATCTGCATTGCAGCATCTTGACTGAACTGTGGCTGCTACGTGTGGCCTTACCCTTAGGGAATAGTAAATACGTAGATATGTAAGATTTGATTCACGTTTATTTTATAGCTTCAGCCTCCCCCATTAACAACAATTAGTGGAACAGACAAACTTTTATAACAATTATAAGAGGGCTAAATTTGTCATTTGGCACAATTCATTATTATGTTATTAAATACACGGGATTACAAGGGAATGCAGGAAAACCTACCACATTATATTTACTCATAAAGTAATCACTATGCATGAAAGATGCAGCCCTAAAGTGTTACATGACAGTATTTACGCAATGTGTGAACTGTGCCTTACTGTTTGTGTACTCATCATCTATGCAAACCTATATGTATCCTTGTTTACAGACATACACTTTATAGTCTGATCTTGCAGTAGTACTCCATTCCATCTGTCCCCTACTTCGTGCTAACATACCAAATACTGTATATGTAAGGATGCAGGATCCAACAGCACAGGGATTGTTTGTAGTCTGTAGCCATGGAAACACATAGGACTGCATAGGAGATGTAGATACACAATGGTGGGACACTTTTAATAAAGACTATTTGCTTCATTTTTATGCACTATAATAAATAATAAAAATACAATAAAAAAAATGATTGCAGGGGTGTACATACTCTTTAATATGACTGTACATACTGGAAACAAAATATCAGAATAGCTAAAAAAAAAGTGAGTTGGGCGAAAGCTACATAGGAAATTCCTAATGGTCCAAGTTAGTAACTAAAATCAGCCTGTTTTTTTGTTTTTTTTTAAATAATATTCTATGGATTAGCAGCTACTGTGTACACAACTGCAGTCACGTGTACAATGTTCCAAATATAAGCACAACCATGAGTGGCACACAATGGTTAATGCTTGTTCTGAGTAGTCTGATCATAATACTATAGCATTAGCCTGTTAAATATACCCAGGAACAAAAAAAGCAATACATGTTTTGTTTTTGTTTTTTGTTGTTTTTTATTTTATTTGGAGAAAACACTATCCCCTGTAATTGGTAATAAGAAAATATTAAAAGCATTAGAATGTTTGCCATATTCTGTACAATAAAGACATCATTTTGTATGTACATCACCTAGTATACAAATTGTCTCCTAGGAATCATAGTCCACCTCTGGTTTAATAAGTGTCACACTGATAAAACACACATAACACAGTCTATAAAGCAAAGCAATCTAGCAATCTCCAGCTCATGCCTGTATTGTACTATTGCAGGGCTAAATAAAGAGCTGGACAAGCCTGTAGTTTATTGCCAGTAATATTAATCCCTATCACTTTTGGTGTCCTTCATGTTTTAACTTACTTTTTAATGAAAATACTAAAAGGCTTGAACCACTTTTGGATTTTATTTGATGTCTATGAATGTTTTGTATACTCATCCTATACAGTATGGCTAATGGTTACTACATACACGATACTGTAATTAAAAAAAATGAGAATATATTCTTACTGCTATTAGAACCCAGCTAGCAAATTTTCTCCTTTCTCTTTTTTTTATTTTTTTTTTAATAAATCTTTGCTGATTTTCTATTAATTTCCTGAAGGATATTTGCTGAGTGTTAGGCTTGTAGTTGTTAGCTGTGTAGAAAAGAAAGACAATACTGCAAGGTATTAACCCCTTCACCGCCAGGGGGCAGAGCATCTTCTTATCCGCAATGCTTTGATATATTAGCAGCAAACAGAAATGCAGAGGGTGGTGGTGGTGGTGTGTGTGTGGGGGGGGGGGGGTGAAGTCACTCTGTATGCATTTTAGAAAGAAATCCGAGACGCCATGAGATTCTGCATCTTATTGCAATGTCCACAATGAGAATTACAGATAGAAGATACATACACAAGAGTTCAGTTTGCAATAAAGAATTGCTTGTAATGTAGTAAACAAACCAATCCAGATACTAAAGACATGCAATCCACATTGCGGAGCTATATTATCCCAGAGCTCATACAGTACAGCTCTGATGGTAAAATCTAGGGAGGAGCTGTATGAAGACAAATCTTGATGCAGTGTAAATGACATTTGGCTACTTGTTTAAGCCCTGCATGTGTGGATGGCACTGTACTTACAACTCATTGGCTTATCATTTACTACAAAGCTAATGTCTGTTCCAATCTGCTGTACTGTGCATAGAATGGGTTAACAGAAATGAGTGGTGGCATGGCAGCCTATGTATTGGTCTGAGCTGGGTGGCCTTGAGATATTATTGCAACGTTGGGGGGTGGGGAGATGCAAGCATAAGAATGAGCCTAGCAAAATGGCATTTAACCCTCTGCCATGCGATCGAGATTAGCTTGTTTGCACCCAACGTTTCCATCAAATCCTTCAAGCTTTGCTTTTTTTTTTTTTCATCTCCTCTCCATTTTCCTCTGCAACCGAAATCCTTCTCCCCTTCCTCTCAGCCCCCTCCCCTTAGAGGTAAGACGCAGGCAAAGCAGTGTGGAGCAATCCGACGCTGCCCGTTTCCAGGGTGAAATACACCCTCTCCCCCTCCCCCCTCCAGCACCTCTCACATACAGACGCTGGTTAATTAATACCGCTGGAGAGGACTGAGGATTTCTATAGAAAATAATAAGAATATAGAGCTAAATAAAAAGACGCTATGAGGGGAAGCGCACAGCTCCGTTCTCCCCTATGAGATGAGATGAGTCGTTGTACGGCGGCTGCTGCTGCTGCTGGAGGGCTGGCCAGAGCTGAAGCGGAGATCAGCACCAGAGCGGTGGACAGCTCCCTGCCTGCAGCCAGCAGCTCCGGAGCCCCTGCCTCACTCCACAGCTGGAGAATGAAGCGGCACTGAGCAAGTACACATCGCCCAGTGCTGGAAGTAAACGCGGCTCTCTGTCTATTACACGCGGGCTGTCAGTTCAAGGATTACTCCATCGGCCATAATATTGTCATGTTTTCTCCCTCTCTCCCTTTACAGGAACGACTCTTTGGGAAGCTGGTCCACCCAGGGATGTAAAACTGTACTCACCGATGCATCCCATACAAAATGCTTATGTGATCGTCTCTCTACCTTCGCCATTTTGGCTCAGCAACCTAGAGAAATAGTAAGTAACAAAGGGAAGACTTGTAAGAAGCAGCTGTGGCTGGATATAGATGTAACCTCTGTATATGATGCTATGCTGGGGACATTCACATGCAGAATCGTTTGCTCAGGAGCTGTATTCATGGTGTAGCATGTGCTGTAATTCAGAGAAAAGGACTCCTAAATACTGGACTAGATGGCTTCATTTCTTATTGAAACACCAATCTGTAACATAACAGGACATACAGGTCAATAGCCAGGATTCTTTTCCTAGCACACAGCAATACTGGATGAGGAGAGGAGCAGCATATTGTATAGTAGCCATTGGAATGGAGATTGCTTAATAGATTGCAGATATTCACTGGGCATTTCACAGTGTTATTGTCTTAGGTTTATTGACCTTCTCTACAGGAGACAGATATGAACTGTCTATAATGACAGATATGAAGCACGCAGAATAGCAGCAAATTGCATCTTATGTTGTATTTCTGATGCTTTTCATTGTAAATTAAAAAGAGTGGTTTATTATGACATTGACTGAAATATTCACATTAGGATTTTATTAATAAAGTAGTATTCACTTTCAATGTCAACAAAGTTCACAGCATAGTAAACTGATGTAACCTGGTCAACAGAACAAAAAAGTTTAGCACCATCCAAGACTTGCAACCATTTACCAAAAGTTTTAATGTTGTATTGTGTTTTTATAGATTATCTTCTAGTATATATTGACAAGGTTTATTAATTAAACACACATATAGAGAGAGCATTGTTTAATATTCAGGGTTATTGTGTATTCATACGTGAACTTTTTTTTATCTACAGATCATGGAATATTCAGGTATTCCTTCAGTCACCCTGATAATTGGCTGTGGTCTTTCGTGCTTGGCCTTGATCACCCTTGCAGTTGTTTACGCAGCACTATGGAGGTAAATATCTGGCCTAGAAAACCCAGTGTATATAGCAATATTGGGAAATTATGTATCATCTATCTATCTATCTATCTATCTATCTATCTATCTATCTATCTATCTATCTATCTATCTATCTATCTATCTATCTATCTATTGAATTAAAAGCAAGCTTTAACTTTTGGTATCTTTCGATATACTAAGTGGATCAATTTGTGGAGTACATAGATGTGAAAGTTAGCAAAAGTAATGGTAAAACTTTATATTTGGATGTTCAGACCTTATCTATTTAGTTGAAATAATAATGTTTGTGTGCATTAAGAGTAAGCTTAGACTCTATACGTCCAAAATAATATCCTCGGGCCTGGTCCACACTTCAATGTTCCGTCCTATACATGAAGTTTTTCAACCTGGAGCCTGGAAGCTGTAAAGACTGAAATGTTGAACCAGGGGCAAATGTAACCAATGATGTGGTTTCTCCTTCCATACTGGAACATGCATGTAGGAGTAACATGCATGATGAAATACTGTGTAAAACACACTACTAGGCCCTTTCATCACTAATTTGCAACCCTCATCGACTTAATTATTATTTTTTACAAACTAAATGAATGGCAGTGGAAGGGGGAGGTGACAGGTAAAAAAAAAATGGCTAACTGAGGAAATTAAAAGAAATGCCATAGGGGGGAGTAATTCAGGTAAAATGATAACAGATGTAGAGGTTTCTAACCACAAAAGTATTTTGCAACCATTTTTATTTGTACTTTTTCTTTGCCATACATTTCAGGTTTTCAGACTCTTTAAGGAATAACCATACAACATTCAATGTTGGGTGCTCTACCATTTTCTTTAAACCTGTATCTGTTATTTAGTAGTTTCTTTAAAAAAAATGTTACAAAATATCCTACTATTTATAAGGCTTCTGAAATGTAAAGTGATCTGTTACACCCTACACCAGTATGATATCATATATGTACTAGTATGTACAGTAAACATTCCTGGCAAAAGATGTTATCATGTTGTAAAGGATCTGCCAGGCACTGCTTCGGGGTTAATTCCCAGAATTAATCAGTCAACACCTGAGTGTACATCCCTGAGACAGACACCAGCTTCCTCCACTCAGGCTGGCAGGCTTAGGAGTGGGAGAGCCTATCGCAACCTGGCCAGACTCAGCTAGCTCCCGCCCTCGGTCTATTTAAGCCTGCTCTTCCTGTCCATCTGTGCTTGTGAATTCTTTCCTTGAGGTTTCCTGGCCCAGCTACAGCTCCTGCTACTTTTTGATCCTGCTCCATACAGACCCCGGCTTACCGACTACTCTTCTGCTTTTCGCTTTGTACCTCGCACTCTCCTGGCTTGACTCGGCTCGTTCACTACTCTGTTGCTCACGGTGTTTCCGCGAGCAACTGCCCATCTCCCTTGCTTGTATTCCCTTGTTTGTTTGTCGTGTTTGTCATGCACTTACTGAGCGCAGGGACCGCCGCCCAGTTGTACCCCGTCGCCTAGGGCGGGTCGTTGCAAGTAGGCAGGGACAGAGTGGCGGGTAGATTAGGGCTCACTTGTCCGTTTCCCTACCCCCCCCCACCATTACAAATTCACAAGCCCTATACCTAGTCTACCCTGGTCCCTGACACCATTATGGAACCCCGTGAAACCCTGGCTCAGCAAATGCAGGGTCTCTCCCTACAGGTCCAGGCCCTGGCTCAGAGGGTCAACCAGCCTGATGCTACCTTGGTAGTTCCCCTCACCGCACCCCTTGAACCCCACCTCAAGTTGCCCGACCGGTTCTCAGGTGACCGGAGGGCTTTTCTCTCCTTTCGGGAGAGTTGTAGGCTTTACTTTCGCTTAAAGCCTCACTCCTCAGGTTCTGAGAGCCAGCGGGTGGGTATAATTATGTCCCGGCTCCAGGAAGGGCCCCAAGAGTGGGCCTTCTCCTTGGCTCCTGGCGCCCCTGAACTTTCCTCCGTTGATTGTTTCTTTTCTGCCCTCGGACTTATTTATGACGAGACTGACAGAACTGCCTTTGCCGAGAGTCAGCTGGTGACCTTACGTCAGGGTAAGAGACCTGTTGAGGAGTATTGCTCTGACTTTAGGAAGTGGTGCGTAGCTTCTCGGTGGAATGACCCTGCCTTAAGGTGCCAGTTTAGGTTGGGTCTGTCGAATGCCCTGAAAGACCTGCTAGTTAGTTATCCCTCTTCTGACTCCTTAGACCAGGTTATGGCTTTAGTGGTACGACTTGACCGACGTCTCAGGGAACGACAACGTGAACGTTTATGCGTTTTTTCCTCCGACTCCCCCATGATGCCTCCCGAAGTCCCGTTGCTTCGTTTCTCCCCTAAAGACTCAGAAATACCTATGCAACTCGGGGCCTCCGTGTCCCCTCAACAACGTAGAGAATTCCGCAGGAAGAATGGTCTCTGCTTCTACTGTGGGGATGTCAAGCATCAAGTAAACAACTGTCCCAAGCGTAAGAATGCTGTCAGAGAGCTCCCGCGTCTAAGTGATCATCGGGGAGGTCACTTGGGCGCACAGGTATTTCCCGTAAATATGAAACGTACTAAGATATTGCTTCCCTTTCAGGTCTCTTTTGGTGGTAGGTCTGCTACCGGCAGTGCCTTCGTGGATTCAGGGTCCTCTACTAATATCATGTCTGTGGAATTTGCTATGTCTCTCGCTATGCCTCTGATTGATTTGCCTAAACCTGTTCCGGTAGTGGGTATCGACTCCACTCCTCTTGCTAATGGTTATTTTACACAGCATACCCCTGTTTTTGAACTCCTTGTTGGCTCCATGCATTTGGAGCAATGCTCTGTACTATTGATGCAGGGATTATCGTACGATTTGGTTCTAGGTCTTCCCTGGTTGCAGTTGCATAATCCTACGTTTGACTGGAATACTGGGGAGCTAACCAAATGGGGTAATGAATGTTGTACGTCATGTTTTTCTGTTAATTCTATTTCTCCCCCTAAGGAGGTGAATACGCTACCCGAGTTTGTTCAGGACTTCGCTGATGTTTTCTCTAAAGAGGCCTCCGAAGTATTACCGCCTCATAGAGAATACGATTGCGCTATCGAATTGGTACCAGGAGCTAAGCTTCCTAAGGGTAGGATATTTAACCTTTCTTGTCCCGAACGTGAAGCCATGAGGGAGTATATCCAGGAATCCCTGGCCAAGGGTTACATTCGTCCCTCTTCTTCTCCGGTAGGTGCTGGCTTCTTCTTCGTAGGGAAGAAGGATGGGGGTCTTAGGCCATGCATTGACTACCGTGGCCTGAATAAGGTCACGGTAAGGAACCAGTATCCCCTTCCTTTGATTCCTGATCTCTTTAATCAGGTTCAGGGGGCCCAATGGTTCTCTAAATTGGATCTACGGGGGGCGTATAACCTTATTCGCATCAAAGAGGGGGATGAGTGGAAGACTGCGTTTAACACGCCCGAAGGCCATTTCGAATACCTCGTCATGCCCTTTGGGTTGTGCAATGCCCCTGCGGTCTTCCAGAACTTCATAAATGAGATTTTGAGAAATTACCTGGGGATATTTCTTGTAGTGTACCTTGATGACATATTGGTGTTTTCCAGGGACTGGTCCTCCCACATAGAGCATGTCAGGAAAGTGCTCCAGGTCCTTCGAGAAAACAAACTGTTTGCCAAAATCGAAAAATGTGTATTTGGGGTACAGGAGATACCATTTTTAGGTCAAATCCTCACTCCTCATGAATTCCGCATGGACCCTGCCAAGGTTCAGGCTGTGGCTGAATGGGTCCAACCTGCCTCCCTGAAAGCGCTACAGTGTTTTTTGGGGTTCGCTAACTATTACAGGAGATTTATTGCTAACTTCTCGGTCGTCGCTAAGCCTCTTACGGACCTCACTCGCAAGGGTGCTGATGTCCTCCATTGGCCCCCTGAGGCCGTCCAGGCTTTTGAGACCCTCAAGAAGTGCTTTATCTCGGCCCCCGTGCTGGTTCAGCCCAACCAAAGGGAGCCATTTATTGTGGAGGTTGACGCGTCCGAGGTGGGAGTGGGGGCCGTCTTGTCCCAGGGTACCAGCTCCCTCACCCATCTCCGCCCCTGTGCTTACTTTTCTAGGAAGTTTTCGCCCACGGAGTGTAACTATGATATTGGCAACCGCGAACTTTTAGCCATTAAATGGGCATTTGAAGAGTGGCGCCACTTCCTGGAGGGGGCTAGGCACCAGGTAACGGTCCTTACCGACCACAAGAATCTGGTTTTCCTAGAATCTGCCCGGAGGCTAAACCCGAGACAAGCTCGATGGGCGTTGTTTTTTACCAGATTCAATTTTTTGGTTACCTATAGGGCCGGGTCTAAAAATATTAAGGCGGATGCACTGTCGCGTAGCTTCATGGCCAGCCCTCCTTCGGAGGAAGATCCTGTTTGTATTTTGCCTCCAGGTATAGTCATTTCCTCTATCGAGTCCGATTTAGTCTCCGAAATTGCTGCTGATCAAGGTTCAGCTCCTGGGAACCTTCCTGAGAACAAGCTGTTTGTTCCCCTGCAATTCCGGCTAAGGGTACTTAGGGAAAATCACGACTCCGCACTATCTGGCCATCCAGGCATCCTGGGTACCAAACACCTCATTACCAGAAATTATTGGTGGCCTGGTTTGCCTAAAGACGTTAAGGCCTACGTCGCCGCCTGTGAGGTTTGTGCCAGGTCCAAGACTCCCAGGTCCCGACCAGCGGGCTTACTGCGTTCGTTGCCCATTCCCCAGAGACCTTGGACACATATCTCCATGGATTTTATCACCGATTTGCCTCCATCCCAAGGCAAGTCGGTGGTGTGGGTGGTGGTAGACCGCTTCAGTAAAATGTGCCACTTTGTGCCCCTCAAGAAACTACCCAACGCCAAGACGTTGGCTACCTTGTTTATCAAACACATCCTGCGTCTCCATGGGGTCCCCGTCAATATTGTTTCTGACAGGGGGGTACAATTTGTTTCATTGTTTTGGAGAGCCTTCTGTAATAAGTTGGGGATTGATCTGTCCTTCTCCTCTGCTTTCCATCCTGAAACCAATGGCCAAACGGAGAGGACTAATCAGTCTCTAGAACAATACTTAAGATGTTTTGTCTCTGACTGTCAATTTGATTGGGTTTCTTTCATTCCCCTCGCCGAATTTTCCCTTAATAACCGGGTCAGTAACTCGTCAGGGGTCTCTCCCTTTTTCTGTAATTTTGGGTTTAATCCACGGTTCTCCTCCGTTTCACCTGGTTGTTCCAACAATCCCGAGGTGGAGGTCGTTCATCGGGATCTGTGCACAGTCTGGGCCCAGGTTCAGAAGAACCTAGAGGCGTCCCAGAGCATACAGAAGGCTCAGGCCGATAGAAGACGTTCTGCTAACCCCCTGTTTGTGGTCGGGGATCTGGTGTGGTTGTCATCCAGGAACTTGCGTCTCAAGGTTCCGTCCAAAAAGTTTGCTCCCCGGTTTATTGGGCCGTATAAGGTCATTGAGGTCCTCAGTCCTGTCTCTTTCCGGCTGGAGTTACCCCCGTCTTTTCGTATACACAACGTGTTTCATGCCTCCCTCCTGAAACGCTGCTCCCCGTCCTTGGCCCCCTCGAGGAAACCTCCTGTTCCCGTCCTCACCCCTGAGGGGGTGGAATTTGAGGTGGCCAGGATCGTGGACAGCAAGATGGTCCAAGGCTCCCTCCAGTACCTGGTCCATTGGAGAGGATACGGGCCCGAGGAGAGGACTTGGGTACCCGCCCGGGATGTTCACGCTGGGGTATTGGTCAGGAGGTTCCACCTGCGTTTCCCCAGTAAGCCAGGTCCACTTAGAAAGGGTCCGGTGGCCCCTCATAAAAGGGGGGGTACTGTAAAGGATCTGCCAGGCACTGCTTCGGGGTTAATTCCCAGAATTAATCAGTCAACACCTGAGTGTACATCCCTGAGACAGACACCAGCTTCCTCCACTCAGGCTGGCAGGCTTAGGAGTGGGAGAGCCTATCGCAACCTGGCCAGACTCAGCTAGCTCCCGCCCTCGGTCTATTTAAGCCTGCTCTTCCTGTCCATCTGTGCTTGTGAATTCTTTCCTTGAGGTTTCCTGGCCCAGCTACAGCTCCTGCTACTTTTTGATCCTGCTCCATACAGACCCCGGCTTACCGACTACTCTTCTGCTTTTCGCTTTGTACCTCGCACTCTCCTGGCTTGACTCGGCTCGTTCACTACTCTGTTGCTCACGGTGTTTCCGCGAGCAACTGCCCATCTCCCTTGCTTGTATTCCCTTGTTTGTTTGTCGTGTTTGTCATGCACTTACTGAGCGCAGGGACCGCCGCCCAGTTGTACCCCGTCGCCTAGGGCGGGTCGTTGCAAGTAGGCAGGGACAGAGTGGCGGGTAGATTAGGGCTCACTTGTCCGTTTCCCTACCCCCCCCCACCATTACACATGTAACTAAGTGTGCGTTGAACACTTTTATACAGATTTAATTATTACAAATTCCACAATATTGCCTTGTTTCCGGCATGTTTTGTCATCTGGACAGCAGCAGTGAAGGGAACTACCTTGAGTTTACTTCCAGGATCATATTAATTTATAGTTTCCAAAATTTGCTCTGAGCAGCAGAATATTCGAAAAACACCAATGACTAATTTCATGTGAATATACATTGAACAGTAGTCATGAGTAAATATCATTGGTATAGCCCATTTTCATCAGATAATTGACTCCGGTTGTTTTCTAAACAAATTAGTCAACAGTTAGTCAACAGGCATACATCTAACATTTTGGTGGCTGCTTTGTACTTCAATATAAAAGTAAATTAATAGGAAATGGGAAAATGGTCATGGCAATAGTGATTAATAAATATTATAGATGAGCGATTCGATTCTACACAAGAATGTGTGTGAGTTTTTCAAAAATTTCAGATTCGGTTTATATTCAAACTTTTGGGGTTCATGATGCACAAATCCCGGCAAAATGAGGGTCATCGGGTAGCGCTGGTCACCATTTTACAGCTTAGAAAAAAAGAGCACATGACCTCAGGAGGGCGAATTCATAAAGCTGTGCAGCCTTTCCAAAATGCACTGCGGTTATCCATCCCTCTACCCATATATGTTGCTGTCACTTTCACATTACATGCTAGCTTGTCATTAATAAACTTGAAATGGGTTGGATTTTTCTTGGATACAGGTCTAGAGTTTTCAGGGCAATCGGGGCACTTTCAATTTCCAGCAAATTGATTCAGATTTATCATAGAGCTGAAACAAATTTTGGAAATTCACTCATCACTAATAAATCCATATTATTTTCTTATTATTATGTGCTTTATTAAACCACCCACAGATAAAAACATTGAAAACTATGCACAACTCTGTTAGGGTTGGCTTTTCTCAACATCGGAATCCTGTGCCATTCCCAGTGTGAAGTCTACAAGCAGAATTTGAGTTAGAAATCCTTCAGATTGATCTAGAAATCCGTCTGCAAAGGAGGCTATAAAGTGCTGCTATATGTGATGCAACTAAAAAAATAGGATAAAGGTGTTGTCATCAAGACAAATCCTTTTTAAATCGCTGAGGGTCTTGTTTCAGAAAGCCAGAAGCCAACCATACCTCTGCCCTTTTGCAGCATTGCTGGAGAAATGTAATATTACACACTGGATATTCAAATAAATGGCCAAATATGTGATACAGGGATGGTGGATAAATGAATAGCCAGGGCCCTCCAGAGTTAGGGCCGTTTTTACACCGGCCAATTATTGGGCTAAACAGGGCAATGATCAGCCGATGAATGAGCAAACACTCGCTCATCGGCAGATTTTATGGTTTTAAATGGCCAAAATATTATCGTTGTCGGCAGTACATCTCCTTGTGTAAACAGAGAGATGTGCTGCCGTCATGATAGAAATGTGTGGGGACGAGCGATCGGAGTAACGACCGCTCATCCCCATACTAGCGCCTTGTGAAAGGAGAAAACGAGCGCCGATCAACGAGCTGTTTTGTTGATCAGAGCTCATTGTACCAGCCAAAATGGGCCGGTGTTTAACAATCTTAAGAGCTACTTTTTGTTAGCAGCTCTCCACATTTGCTAACAGAATCCTAAACGGGAGACAACCCTCCATGATGCCAAAATGTCCTAATAGGGCATATGGAAAAGGCCTGTCTTTATAAGTCAATCTCCGTATCTAATGCATTTACACATGTAATTAATTGTTCAGATATACACTATATCTCTATGTGAATTTATTAATGAGCTTACGAGGTTTCTGAACCTATGGGCTTTATTAACTTTCAAGCCCGGTAGTTTTATCAAATAGACCACATCTTACCAAGTATGTGTATTGCCTTAAAGGGTAGTTCTCTCATTTCTGGCTATGTTCTCTCTTGATGTTCAATATTGTACACAGTGTAGGCCTATTCCTTATTGATTTATAAATGGCTATAGTAAATTGCAGCTGTCAAGATAATGCTGTCAACTTTACCACAGAGGTTGAAAGCATTAAGTCCATAACTAGTTATAGGATTTGTTTTTCCTTAGCTAATATATAAGCTTATTAACTGCTTGTGTTACCATTAGCAGTAATATTTGCAGCCAAATCCCTCCTATAATTTGATATTTTAATCTTTCACACCACTGGAGAGGAATTTTAGCCTGCCCTTATTTGTTGAAATTCTGTAATTTAGATTGAATTACAGATTTCAAGTCCTACCACAAATTCTCCATTAGGTTTAAGTCTGGACTAGGTCAATTTAAAGCAAAGTCATTCAGATGTAGAATTTTGTATTGTGGATCGTTGTCTTGCCACATAACTGAATTCTGCTTAACATTCATTTAAAAGCAGATGAGCAGACATTCTACTTTACATTTTTCCCATGATATAGTATACAATTCATGTTTTCTTCAATAATAGCAAGTTGTAAAAGGTCTTGAGTTATCCAATATCAAGATACTACTACCAGCATGTTTGGTTGTTAGTATCATGTTCTGACTTTGGAATGATGTATTTGTTTACACCAAAACCTATGAGACCCTTTTTCTTTTTTTAAAGACTTATCCCAAAACTTGCTGTGGATCATCAAGATATTTTTTCCCCCAAAAGTAAGATGAGCATTGATGTTCCTCTGAGATGTCAGTAGTATATGCCTTGTTACTCTTTCATCGGTTTTCACAGTCTCTATTTTATATTGTCCAGCCATGAACACTTAGCTAAGGAAATCTACATTTTTTAGATCTTATGTTGTTTTTCTTTAAACATGAATTTGATCTATTAATTTGAAAAATGTACCTCAGGTCCTTTAATTAGAGATACCTGTTTTTCACGCTGGTTTGATGTCTCAGAACCTTCTGTTACCCTTTTCTAGATTGTTCCTCTCGGATAAATACTAGTTAATATGATATAACCATTGCTAAACATGTCAAATATGACACTACATAATATTAAAATGATGCAAACAAATAAACGTATGTTGCTATAGCAATGCATTATAATGTATTTTAGCAAAGGAGTCAAGTACATCGAATAACCTCTTAAGAAGATGACTATGTTGTTTCATTTATAAAATAAGGAATAGATGTGTTATACTGTTTTGCTACTTTGGCTTGATATTTGGAAGTTGAAAAATGCAAAAAAATAAAAATGGGTGGCATTGGCATGGAAATTAATGAGAATAATTTGTGCACTGGCATTTAGGATGGTTTGATTTACATTTGTATGCAGATTTTTGTTATTATGAAGAACCAAATGACATCCAATTATCCTGTGAAACAGGTAGTGTGATTATTTGGGCTAAAATCAAATGGCTGCTCCAAACTGACTTATGTTTTATTCACCATTATCTGTATAACTAGTAGTGCCAGATTTCCTGTATGGAGGTTTCATATGAGTTGTCAGTTATGGCCTAATGTATTATTTCACACTTTTGGATGTATAAAACTCATATTAGCATTTCTGTCTTATATTGTTTGCCAATAGTTCTTGATGGTATTAAATGGATCATGATACAGAATGTTTCCAAAGGATATTAATTGTGCTGTTAAAATGTAATCATACAAGTACATCTTAAATGTGTTAATTCAAGTCTGAACACTGTATTACTTCCCTGTACTTGCCTTCTACCGATCCTTAGTTGCTGTGTCTTATGGCTTATTGGCATCCATTATTACCCATCATTTCCTTCTAGTTCAATGTCTTTACAACGCTTGATCTAGTAGTTTGTATCATTGGAATTGGCGTTTTATGCTAACTCTTCCATAATGAAACAAGATAAAATGTGTTTTTTGGAGAAGAATAGGAAATTTTAACACAACTCTGGACTGTAACTTTAGTTTAACCACTATATAAATATAACAAGGTAGTAGAAAAGTTAAGCAATGTTTTCTGTAAATTATATCTATACACAAAATGTACATTTATAATAACATGTAAAGAACCTCAACCAGTATTGGACATACCATATGTACAACCTGTTCACCGTGGAACAGTAGGTAAGGGGGCATAATGCTGCCTTAACCCCTTTAGGACACAGCCAATTTGTGTTTTTTCATCTAAATTTTTTCCTTACGCATTCCAAGAGCCATAACTTTTTAATTTCTCCATCGACATAGCTGTATGAGGGCTTCTTTTTTCAGGATCAGTTTTATATTTTTTAATGGTACCATTTAATGCACGGAATACATTTGTGGGGTAGGATTAAAAAAAATATAGCAATCCCGCCATAGTTTTTTGGTCTTAGTTTTTGCTGCGTTTACTGTGCGGTAAAAATGACATGGTAACTTTATTCTGCGGGTCAGTATGAATACGTGACACCAAATTTCTATAGTTTTTTTTAAATGTTTTATTACTTTACAAAATATAAACAATTTGTTAAAAAAATTGTTTTGTGTCGCCATATCACTCTTGATTCCATTTTTTTTGCAGAAGCGCGGTGATAAAAAACTGCATATCTGGCCCTGGGAATTTTATTTTCTTACTGCGTTTACCCTTTGGGTCAAATAAGATGTTATTTTATTAATTAGGGCTTTTACAGATGCGACAATACTAATTATGTGAATTTGTTTTATTGTTTAATATTTTTATTAAAGAAATGGGAAAAGGTTTTTTTCTTTATAGTTTTATTAAAAATGTTTTACTTTTTTTCTAGTCTCCCCAGGAGACTTTACCAGTCATGGCGTGTAATTAGCACCTCATAATTTTGTCACTGGGGAAGGCAATCGAGGGATAGAGGGAGCCCCCTTCCTCTGTCTAACTGCTCAGATGCCACGGCCGCTATTGACTGCAACACCGGAGCGGTTATATGGCCGGGATCAGAATTATCTCTGGCCCTGACTATTCCTGGCGGGTGTCAGCTGTGTGTAACAGCCAGCACCTGCCAAGTATGGTGCAAGCTATTGTGACGGAGCACATCAGCCGAACATGTACTGCGGATATCGGCAAGGGTTTGAAAGTAGTTTCCTACTGTTTATTAAATGTAAGGAACTGAGCTGGCGATTTTTATTGGTCAAAACTATTGGTGGCTTGTTAGAATTTATGTTGAGCTATTGGAGACCATTTATTGTACTTGCAAGGTGGTCTTCTACTGTCGCTGTTTGCTCAGGACCACAACTAAAGATTCTCCCCTTGTTAGGTTTTGTACACTTATAGGTTACCTATTAACCCTGGGTCTCTATGCAGACTATAATTTCATGCATTCTAGATGTCTGAAGCAATATTTGCCAATTTAAATATTTCTGCTCCTATTATGTATGTAAAAAATTAATATCTATGGTGTTGGTTAATTTTGCTCTTATTTAAACAGATACATCAAATCCGAGAGGTCAATCATTCTGATAAACTTCTGTCTGTCCATCATCTCATCTAATATTCTCATCCTGGTGGGCCAAACACAAGTACAAAATAAGGTAAGTCAACTATTTAATTCTCAACAATTATTTGGATCACTTGGTTATATGTGAAATATTGTTGAAAATGTTTTTGGCCATTTAAGATATGGTTTTAGGCTTGTAAGAAGAACACATTGGGCCTCATTTATAAACAAAATCTGGCAACACAGTGAAGCTTTTATATTCCCAGAGCAGTTTAAGAAATAAAGCTGAGTTTTGTTTGGTTGCCATGGGTGCCAAGGCTAGTGTTTTCTGTTAGAGTTTTGATAAATGAGACCCGATGTCTGTATTAGCCATGTTTGTATTTTGGTATTTGTAGTTTTATTTGACATTTACTATTTGATGATGTAGCAGTATATTAGTGGCAATCCTGCTGTCGATTAGTGGAAAATTTGTAATTTACTCAGCTAATAAATAAGAATTTCACCAAGATCCTTAAAACCTGTTTAGAATACTATTATTCTATAAGTTTTTTGCAACATATTTTGTAGATACCAAAATAAAATTGTCACTGAAGTTAACCCTGATTTCTTCTGGTATTTGGTTCCATGTTAGATTGATGAATGCTCAATAAATTATAATATTTCATTGGATCCCTTCCATTTCCCGGCAGCCCATTGGTAGTTCATTGTCTTTACAGAGCTTGGCCTGTTGATTTGCACACTGGGAACTGTAGTCATTACACCAGACACTATGCAGAAATCTGATTTAAATTCCCAGAGTACAATTCAGCACTGCAATATTGCACAACTAGCACAGGTATTAGATCTGCAACTGTCAGCACAATTCTAACTGATTCCAGGTAATACCCAGTAGAATTGTTAATGCAGCTTTTGGCCTTCTTCACACACAGATTTTTTTCTGCCAATTTAGGGCGGGTTCACACATGGCGGAATTTCACTTAAATTCCGCTGCGGACACTCCGCAGCGTTAATCCGCAGCGGAGCCGTTTCTCCATTGACTTTCACTTTAATTTAGCAGTGTTCGTTTACACGATGCGTACAATTCCGCTGCGGAGCATAGGCTGCGGAGCGGAATTTGGTGTCCGCAGCATGCTCTGTCTGTTGCGGAGCAGTGGCGGACTCATGGCGGAATTTCTCCATTGACTTCAATGGAGATTCAAAGTTCCGCAATGAAGTCCGCAGCTGTCATGCACATGTCATGTGTGCTGCGGATGCGTCTTGCTTTTTTCACTTGACATTTCTTCATTCTGGCTGGACCTATGTATTTCTAGGTCTACAGCCAGACTGAGGAAGTCAATGTGGCTCCCGTAATGACGGGAGCGTTGCTAGGAGACGTCAGTAAATAGTCACTGTCCAGGGTGCTGAAAGAGTTAAGCGATCGGCAGTAACTGTTTCTGCACCCGGGACAGTGACTACCGATCCCAATATACATGTATCTGTAAAAAAAAATGAAGTTCGTACTTACCGAGAACTCCCTGTTTCTGTCTCCAGTCCGGCCTCCCAGGATGACGTTTCAGTGTAAGTGACGGCTGCAGCCAATCACAGGCCAAGCACAGGCTGCAGCGGTCACATGGACTGGCGCGTCATCCAGGGAGGTCGGGCTGGATGCCGAAGGAGGGACGCGTCATAAAGACAACGGGCGGTAAGTATGAAATTCTTTTACTTTCACTAGGGAAAGTGCTGTCCCTTCTCTCTATCCTGCACTGATAGGGAGAAGGGAAGCACTTTTCCCGCAGTCCGCAGCAGCTAGTCCGCATCAATTTTCTGCACATTTTGTGCAGATCCGCAGCCGTAATCCGCAACCCGGATTAGGTGCGGCATTGATGCGGACAGTTGCGGAGGAATTCCGCCATGTGTGGTCATGCCCTTAAACTGCATCAAAAAACGCTTCTAAACACGCTAGCATTATTAAAATATGACATGCATTTTTTAGTGGGTCTTTTGGTGGTATTTTTCATGGTATAATTTTGTACATGCCTATTTTTGGGCGTTTTTGATGTCCTATAATGAAGCCCGTGGGGAAAACACCTGATAAAACGCCATACCAGCGCATGCTGTATTTGGAAAAAATGCCATTGGCAACAAAATTGCATTAAAAATGCTACAAACCAAAAGACAGTTGTATGTAGTACATTTTATATTTCAATATAGACATCTGTCCACAGTAAAAAAAAAACAAAAAAAAAAACGCACCAACAAAACACTACGAAAAATGCACAAAAAGGTAGCAAAATGCTTTGTTTGAATCCAGCCATACACAGGAATGGTTTTAACGATAAAATTGTGCTGAAAGGTTAAACTGTATGTGTATATCTTACAATATTTACCACAACTAAATTTACGAAACATATGAAAGAATTGCAAATAGTAAATATTTTATCTTAAAGGAATACTCCAGGCAAAGTTGACTCATTGTATTATGTTTAGTGCAAGGCTTGAAAGGGCAGTGCATGACTAATCTCTATAGTGTTTTTTGAATCGCTATGTCAAGAACTGCCACTTAGGCCCTCCACCTGACATAACACAATGTTTTAGCTTTGGCTAGAGTGTTCCTTTAAATATTGGTATATTATATTGATGAACTATATACAGAGGATTATTTAGAGGTGTTGTATGTATATCAGTGTTCTTGATAAGAATGTGGAATTACATAGCTTCAGATGTAGCACGCTGAAGGTTGTAAAGCAGAACTCACTTGTCCACATTTACTGCGCTGTTTTATAACATGCAATAATTTTGTCTGGCCATACAAAATAAATTAATGCAAGCCATTTATTCTGTCAGTGGAACTCAGACTCCATTTCCAGGAAATGTTCCCATTTATCATCCACAATGTGGTAAAATGTAGTTGGTATAATGATTTGATATCATGGAGCGATAACTTCATATATTATATTTATGTATACTTCACAGCACTTACACAGCAAATGAGTTACTATCTATGTAGAGTGTGGGAAAAGAAGCTTCATGTTCTACGTATTGAATCTCACATCTGCTTTGATATTTCATGTTCTTATTATATGTTTAATATAAAATTAATAAATGTATCTAATTATTTGAGTATTGGAAGTGGACCCCATCTCGGTTGTATGGACATTATATTTAATGTATAGATATAGGTACTATAGATACATGTGATTTTCTATACACATTTTTTTTATTTGTTGGTGTTGATAGAAACATGGTATTGAAATTGCAATATAGGAATGCAAGATTAATATGAAAACGATCTATTGTGGTATAGTACTTGTCTTAGCGCAATTAAAGTGTTACTCATTGATGATAACAATCAATCAGAGCTCAGCTTTCATTTAAACTTTTTTACTTAAACTGCTCTGGAACAATGAAAGCTGCACTGTGATTGGTTGCTATAAGCAACCAGGCCAGTTTAACTGTTAGACAGTTTTGATAAATAAGTAAGGCATTGATATAGTAACTATTTTTTTGGGGCGAGGTGTTATGGATATTTTGATCTACAGGATGCATCACTGTTGTGAAAATGTATTTGTATATGTCGTTTAGATCGATATATTTGAACACTGGTAAACATTTGCTTTGGGTCTGGCTTAGTAACATCATACAATATATCATGTTAACCACTAGCTTTAGTGATGTAGTTAATATGCATTATATTTAAGTGTTGTCAATGCATACCAATAATGCTTGAGTTAATGGTAGAAATAATAGTCACTTAATGATCAGGAAATAAGTGTAATGTGTTGTTCACTTGACCAAAGGATTAAGATGCTGCATTGTGATATGTGTACTGACCGATACACCACAAATCATTGCTATGTGCCCACTCCTGTTGTAACAAGGCTTTAATTGCTGATCATGCTCTGATTCACTGCAGTAAAGACAAACTCAAAGTTACTGCACTGTGACAAATTCTCTAATTACTGGAAGCTTTTACAGTCACTGAAATCTGAAATACACTATGTGACTATTGTTTATCCAATAGACACAATTCATATCATAACATAACATACATGGAAACATCTCAGGCCCCATGCATTGCGGATAGCGACGGACATGTATCCGTAGCCATCAGATACGTATTTGTGGACAGTAAAATCCTTTACGCTTTAGGATCGTGTGCACGAGGCCTCAAGGTGTAGACATTTCTATAGATCTCCATTATAAACAGAAATTCATGACCATGCCGTTTTCTGCTGTTTGTAAAAAACAGCTATTTGTATCCTTGTAGTAAGGTAATCTATCTAAGTCTCCAAAAAAATACTGTACAGAAAAGTTACTAGCTGGTGAATCCAACTGAGCATTGGCTTTACAGCTATAAACTGGCTATCTGATACATAACATATGTTGCGCTGTCTGTTAATCTATGTACAATAGGTACAAATTGGGTTATATAAACATGGTAATATCCACAATTGTTTACTAAACAATATATACGTAACTGTTCGTATTGGATTCATTTATGGTTATCTGTAAATTAATGTACATATGCTTCAAGCATTTTTCTTCATAGGCTTTCAAATAGAACTTAAAAATGCCTGGAAAAACGCTTGTACAAATTGACACAAATTAAATAAAGGCACTAAAAATGCATGCGGCAAAAACATCATAAATTGCTTTAAACCTGTAGGTATTCTTTGCATGCATTTAAAATGCATTTAATTTTTTTTTTTAGTTAAACAGTTAGTGTATAAATGATTAAACACTGTTCAAATTTTTTAAATTTTTTCACGAGTCAGGAAATATTATAAATTAGATTCTAATTTATAAAATTTCCCAGTGCTGGTCACTAGATGTAGCAATTCCCAAAATTGCAGCATTGGCATGTGGTAAAGCAACCACATTGCTTTATGCTGCAAAATTTGGGAATACTTACTCGCTCTAGTGAGCTCACAGAATCCCCCCTCCTTTATCCTGGCTAGTGCCAGGAGAAAGGAGGGGATTGAACGGTCAAACCTCCTACACTGTGTGTCGCAATTTTTTGAGCTAACACACAGTGTAGTAGGTTTACATACAGTAGTAATCACACACTAAAACACGTACATACACAGACCTAATTTACCTGCTCCTGCCGCCGCCGCTCCCTCTGGTCCGTCCGCTCCGGTCTGCTCCCTCCGCTCCTCGTGCTTGCTTCAGAACACAAGTCCGGAAGCCGCGACCGGAAGTCGTCATTTCACAGTCCGGCCGCGGCTACCGGTCGACATGAACATGGCGCCGGATTTCGCTCTAGCGAAGACCTTCCTTTTGGTCTGTGTGGGAGCGGCGCATGCGCCGTTCCCACACAGACTGCGTACGCTATAGTGGATGGAACGGCTCCCGTTCGCATTCTCTATGGGGATGTGTGTGCCGTATTCCATCACTGTATGTGTCGTTAATCGACACATACAGAAATGGCAAAAAAAAATGGCAGCCCCCATAGAGAAGAAAAAGTAAAAAAATATAAAAAAGTAAAACACAAACACACACATAAATAAAAGATTTTATAATAAAACACTAAATGCAAATTGATATCCCAAAAAATTTTTGGGTGACACTCGTCCTTTAAAAATGCTACAAAAAAACACGGTGTGAAGGAGGCCTTATAGTGTTTATTTAAATGTTTGCTACATAATTTGAAAAATTATCATTTACATATGCTCTTTTTATTAAAATGTTATATTTATTTGTGACATTTTGACATGGCTTAGGTGAATTATTAATATACGATATTTTGAATACGAATTGGTTTTTAATGGTAGTTTGTATTTTCCCAAATCAGTTACTTCACCATTGCTATAAACCTTTCTGAATTACTGTACGTACAAACGTGAAGACCCATGATAGATCTGTGACTGTGAACTGATAACACTCAACATGTCACATGGTAAACTAGACCTATAAACCAAAACGATTTTCAGAGAAGTGTAACTGTAGAGACACTTAAAAGTCTTGACAAGCACACTTGAAGTACATTCAGCATTTAGGCACTCCAGATATATAAGTTGCGCACAGGGAAAAAAAAAGTAACTAGAATTGACAGAATGCTTTGAAAAATGTGACAAGTGCTATAGACTTTTTTACTTAAGGCCTTATTCAGTCAGCCATATTACAGCTCCATGTTTTCCTGCCTTCCCCTGAGATCTGATCCCATTTTTGGGAGCTGAATATATGGCTCCTGCATAGAGCCATTATACGGCCATGTGTAGAATGCATAATGGTATTAACCTGAAATGTGAGCATTGGTTATGGTTAATATAATGATGATGATATCACATTGTATTGTAGGTATAACTTGTTTATAAATGTGGAGATATTCGATATTCAGACAGTGGAAACATTAGATATGTTTATTTAATGTCCAAGAAAAGCCAACCTTCTGAGAAGACCCAGCTGTTTATTATATTCATTGTACTTGTAAAACATTCCAGATATATATAGGTTAGTTCATCTGACATTTTAATTTGTGGGTCAACAATCAGTCATTTAGATGAAGAAATGTAACCATTAATGTATCCAGTAAGTTTACAAACAGTTCATATAAGTAAAGAACTTTGGGCATTTGATCATAATATAAAATTGATGCCTTTGTAATAATTTATTAGTCTATATAAGCTTGTGCAGGTTATTACGAATGTCATTATCATCATTTTGCATTTCACAGTAATTTCTTCTGATGTGTTCATATTAGTATCTGGAAGACACACATGTTTAACTTACTGTATAATCTTTATCAATCATCATCAATTTCCTAATTTGTCCATAAAAGATTTTCGTTGTTTGTCATTTTTGGCTAAGTTGTCCAGAAATAAATAAAACGGAGGTTGGCAACTCTTTATGTAACCGATTAATGGCAGTAAGCTGCTTGTTAGCTCATGTCTATGGCCAGATTTAAGCATACCGATTCTAATAACACTACCATTCCTATTTTATATAGCTGACAAATCTGTGTATTGTATCCAGAACATCTGAATTAAAGGGGTTGTCCAGTTTGTGGGCTGTTTTTTATACTGATGACCTATCCACAGGATAGTAAAAAGTTTTGGTTGCCTACGGCACACATTCGAAAAATTCAAAGGGATGCAAAAATGTAACTACTTCCAAAAAATCCCTAATTTTGGATTCTTACTTCAACCACAAGACGTGCTGAAAGCATCCATGTGACAAAAAAATGGTGTTTATTAACACAGCTCCAAACAACGCATGCTCAGGATACTGTAGGTCATCAGTAAATGATCGGTGGGGTTCTGACACCTAGACCCCGCACCGATAAGCTGCTCTGGCTCACTCCGGGTGCAGGAAACTATTCAGCGGTTAGTGCCGGAAGCAGAAGGCTCCAACCACTGTATGGCAGCCATGCTGCAGTATGGCAGCTCTGCTTCAATTCAAGTGAATAGGAGCAGAGCACTGTCGCTATACAGTGGTCAGAGCTTTCTGCTTCTGGCACGGCCCCTGCATAGATTCTGGCACCTGGAGGCAACCAGATCAGCTGATTGGTCCGCCGCGGGGTTCGGGTGTGGATAGGTCATCAGTATAAAGAACAGCTCCCAAACTGGACAACCCCTTTAACATTGCACATTGTTCACAGTGCTTGTGGAGTGAACACTGGTATAATCAGGGAAGGGAGAAAAGGAGAATAGTATTACAGATATTACTAGGTAGGAAGAACCTGGAAACAGTAGTAACATTAAACCCTTGGATTATCTCTAAAACTTTTATTGGGAAATAATATGAAATTATTCAAGCAACATAGAGGCCACTTACAGAGGAAGATCAGCAACCATGGCATATATTTTACTACTAAGCTGTAGATTGGGATTTGTTTGTTTCTATAAATAATGTACCCAGCACACGCTGAACTGTTCACGGTGGTGACAAAAGTGCCTTTTGGTGTTAAAATACAGAAGTCTGTGGTTTTCTTAGAAATCAATACAAAGGATAGGATTACAAGTGTAAGCCTCCCTGGGATTATAGCGGATATGTGTACATCTGCTGGTATTCTTTCAGGATATCATTTTCTTCAGAAATGTGTGATAAGAGCTAAAAATAACGTTTTCATGTTCAATTAGGATTGTGCCTTGCAGTTAGTTATGAGAATGATTTATGATGCTTGGTAAATGATGATCAAAGGCTAATGATTTTTTTTTTAATACAATAGATCAGAATTAAAATCAATCTTCCTATTGAGTATTTTAGAACTGTAATTGAGTCTACCGCAAGTAATATATTTCAAATAAGAAGATAGCATGAAGTTCCAGCTGATATTGCCAATAGGAATGTGAACATCTATCCAACGTGTGTTGAAATGCATAGATTCTAATGAATGTTCGGCATTATCTGCTGTTATTTTATGGTTGCGGCAGATACGTCAACAGTTGCAAACAGATTTGCATTAAACAACAGCTGTCCATGGTCATATGCACAATTTATATAGCAAACATATCAAATAAAATGTATAACCTAAAATAAACAAATGATAATATATAATATGTAGTCTAAGCAATTTCGTGTAAAACTGTATAATTTATGAACAGTATATGGCTAAGTTGTCTGACTAATATTGGCTTTAATATTATATAACCCTATGAAAAATAGTGCTCTACATACATCTCATGTAACCTTTAACTGGATGGTGGTAACATGTTAAAGCATTTAATATGGAAATAAACATTATGACCCCTAGATTTACACGAATGTATAAAGAGCTTGATGTGAATTATGAAAATGGAGCCATTTCAATAGTCACTAAAAGTTGCAATCTGGTCAGACCTGTAACATGAAAATAGTTTGTCTGGTTTAGAAAAATCATTTTTGAATACTATATTAAAGAATAATGAGTTCAGGATCATTATCTTTTAGATAGAGTGGAGAGCGGCTACAAAGAGTGTCTCTTGCTTTGGAGGACATGGCTTTCTGCACAGTACATGGATGGCCCATTGATTTTAATGGGAACTGGGTAATACCTAATTTCACCTGTGATAGTACTGCAAGGAAATTGGACAATTGATTCCTATTAACAGTTGTTCACTGGTGTCCACAGCAGTGGGACAACAATGTGACCAGATTATCTTCAGAGGGACCCTTCCAACAAATAGGAATTATCCAATACGGATAAACACTTTAATGAGAACAAAGTATTTATAAAACTAGTATTGAAATGCAAATGGTCATGCTGTAATTTAAACAGCATCTTCACCTAAATAATGTTTTTGGAATAATCCAATAATCCCCTTCGACATCCACAGTACTTATGTAATATAACAATATAGCATGGGCTCAGGAGCTGAGCGGCAGCATACGCAGTGGGTGCTGTCTGTTTTATACAGCTGACATTGCCTGCAACCGCTGGGAATGGAGATAACTCAGATCCTGGCCATTTACCCCCTCAGATGCCGTGGTCAATAGCAACAATGCAGGATGCCGAGTGGTTGCCAGGCCTCCATGTGTTGCTTTCGGCAATGTCCCTAGGGGGACTAAAAATGCTTAATACAATTTGAAAAAAAAATAAACATTTTTTTTTCATATAAAAAATGTAAAGAATAAAAAATAAGCTTAATTGGTATTGCCACATCGGTAAAAGCCCAAACTATTAAAATATAATGTTATTTAACCTGCAGTGTACATGCCGTAGGCAAAATAAATTATCTGCTGCGTTTTGGTCATCTAAAAAAATGGAATAAAAAGTGATCAAATTATCATATGTACCCTAACATGATACCATAAAAACTACAGCTCGCCCCACAAAAAACAAGTAATCACACAGCTCAATTGACGAAAAAACAAAAATGTTATGGGTCCCAGAATACGGCAACACAAAAATAGATTGTTTTTGTTTTGTAAAAGCAGTAAATATAACAAAAACTACAGTATATAAGTTTGTAAACGCCATAATCGTGTAAAAACCCCTAGCAACAACTACTTCTCATCTTACTTAGGTCTTCAGTTCAAGGCTGAATAGGCACTGAGTTTGTACTTATTTGTAGAACATTATTAGTATTAAGCTATCATAAGGAATATCCTAGAACCTAAAGATGACATGAGCTTTTCCAGCAGCCTGTTTTTCAGTTTAGAAATACAGATACACTTGTGTTTTAATGTTGAATATATTTAAAAATATCAAGATATAACACAAATTCCACAAAGTCCACTTCAGTTAAAAACATCCATGACTAATAAACATATGTCAGGACTCTCAGGGGATCAGATTTTGTTTTAATGCTGAGATCCCTTTCCTCAGACAATTTACCATTTCCCAATAGGTTCCAATATTTTCCACCTTACCTGGACATTTATGGTGCAACGCCTGTAATGAGAGCTACACATTGACTAGTCAAGTAATACAATACCTATATGAAGAAATCATACATTTACGGTGTTTAGTGACCTGAAATTAGCATAATTTTAAATCAACTTAATTGATTTTCATTTAACCCCTTCCCGACATTTGACGTATCCATACGCCAAAGTCAGGTAGGGGAAGTATGGAAAGGGCTCACAGAGTTAACCCGCTCCATACGATGCCGGTGTCAGCTGTTTGTTACAGCCGACACTTCAGAGTAACGACCGGCATCGCACTCGAGCGCGATCCCGCTCGTTTAACTCGTTACATGCTGCGGTCAATAGCGACCGCAGCATTTAAATCATTCGAAAGATTGCATTCGCGGGGGGCGATGGTTGCTATGGCTGCATGGGTGCCTAATGAAGGCCCTCAGGTCCACCATTTTTGTGCACCTATTAAGCCCTGTCTCCGGCAGGGCTTAATAGTTGCCTGGTAGAATCCCGATATACTGCAATACATTAGTATTGCAGTATATCGTGCAAGCGATCTAACGATCGCTGGTTGAATTCCCCTAGGGGGGACTAATAAAAAAAGTAAAAATTAGTTAAATAAAGTTGTTTTTTTTTATGTATAAAAAAATAATTAAATTAAAAGTTAAAAAAGAAACCCTTTTCGCATTTCCCCCCTAGAGCATAGTAAAAAAAAAAAAATATATAAACATAAGGGCACGGCCAGACGTGGCGGATTTCCTCCGCAGCTGTCCGCATCAATGCAGCACCTAATCCGGGTTGCGGATTACGGCTGCGGATCTGCCCAAAATGTGCAGTAAATTGATGCGGACTAGCTGCTGCGGACTGCGGAAAAAGTGCTTCCCTTCTCTCTATCAGTGCAGGATAGAGAGAAGGGACAGCACTTTCCCTAGTGAAAGTAAACGAATTTCATACTTACCGGCCGTTGTCTTGGTGACACGTCCCTCTTTCGGCATCCAGCCCTACCTCCCTGGATGACGTGGCAGTCCATGTGACCGCTGCAGCCTGTGATTGGCTGCAGCCGTCACTTAGACTGAAACGTCATCCTGGGAAGCTGGACTGGAGACAGAAGCAGGGAGTTCTCGGTAAGTATGAACTTCTATTTTTTTACAGGTTGCTGTATATTGGGATCGGTAGTCACTGTCCAGGGGGCAGAAACAGTTACCGCCGATCACGTAACTCTTTCAGCTGTCCAGCAACGTAATTCCGGGAGCCCCATTGACTTCCTCAGTCTGGCTGTAGACCTAGAAATACATAGGTCCAGCCAGAATGAAGAAATGTCATGTTAAAAAAGCAAGACGCATCCGCAGCACACATAACATGTGCATGACAGCTGCGGACTTCATTGCGGAATTTAGAATCTCCATTGAAGTCAATGGAGAAATTCCGCCATGAGTCCGCAACCAGTCCGCCACTGGTCCGCAACAGACAGAGCATGCTGCGGACACCAAATTCCGCTCCGCAGCCTATGCTCTGGAGCGTAATTTTACGCCTCGTCTAAACGAACACTTCTAAATAGAAGTGGAAGTCAATGGAGAAACGGCTCCGCTGCGGATTAACGCTGCGGAGTGTCCGCAGCGGAATTCAAGTGAAATTCCGCCACGTGTGAACCCAGCCTAATTGGTATCGCCGCGTTTGTAAAAGTCTGAACTATTACAATATATCATTATTTAACCAGCACGGTGAACGCTGTAAAAAAAAAATTGTAAATGCCAGAATCTCTATTTTTTGGTCATCTAATCTCCCTCAAAAAATGAAATAAAAAGTGATCAAAATGTCGCATGTACACCAAAATGGTATTAAAAACTACAGCTTATCCCGCAAAAATAAGCCCTCATACCACTTAATCGACGGAAAAATAAAAAAGTTGTGGCTCTCGGAATTTGGCGACACAAAATAAATTTTCTTTTTTACACTTAGGTTTTTACTTGTAAAAGTAGTCAAATATAGAAAAATTTATATATATTTGGTATCGCCGTAATAATATTGACCCACAGAATAAAGTTAACATGTTGTTTTAAGTGCACAGTGAATTCCGTAAAACGGCTCGCAAAAAAACTTGGAGGAATCTCTGTTTTGTTCATTTTCTACCCCACAAATATTTTTTTCCCTGTTTCCTAGTACATTATATGGCAAAATAAATGGTGCTACGAAAAACTACAACTCGTCCCGCAAAAATCAAGCCCTCATAGGACTATATCGACGGACGGATAAAGACGTTATGGCTTTTGGAATGTGGGGAGGAAAAAACTAAAATGAAAATCTGAAAAAGGGCTGCGGCGGGAAGGGGTTAACTAAAATGTAATTGTAATTCCTAATTGAGCAGTTTGATATTCTCTACATATCACTTTATACCGTCATTGTTCAAATGTATATTTTAGTTACAGCACCTCGAAAGAAAGTCAAAATAGTTAATATTTTCTGCCAAGTGGTTGTAAAATGTAACATATTTGACATTAAAACAAATTAAACTGCACTAAGCCATCTACGGTGACAGATGAAAGTCACAATGCATCTGACTATTTGTTAAATTTTGGAAACATTTTTGGAGGATGTAGCTGGTCACAGCTTGTCTTCAGTTTCACGTCATCCAAGTATAGTAATTATATGGTAATACAGAACAGCACAGTGAAAGGAAATGCAGCACAAGTAATCTGAGCATTTGTATGCAATCAGCACTGTACTGTACATAATAAGTGTTTCTTTAAGGGCATGACCACACATGGCGGAATTCCTCCGCAACTGTCCGCATCGATGCCGCACAGAATCTGCGTTGCAGATTCTGCAGCGGATCTGCACAAAATGTGCAGTACATTGATGCGGACTAGCTGCTGCAGACTGCGGGAAAAGTGCTTCCCTTCTCCCTATTCAGTGCAGGATAGAGAGAAGGGACAGCACTTTCCCTAGTGAAAGTAAACGATTTTCATACTTACCGGCCGTTGTCTTGGTGACGCGTCCCTCTTTCGGCATCCAGCCCGACCTCCCTGGATGACGCGCCAGTCCATGTGACCGCTGCAGCCTGTGCTTGGCCTGTGATTGGCTGCAGCCGTCACTTACACTGAAACGTCATCCTGGGAGGCCGGACTGGAGACAGACGAAGGGAGTTCTCGGTAAGTATGAACTTATATGTTTTTTTACAGATACATGTATATTGGGATCGGTAGTCACTGTCCCGGGTGCAGAAACAGTTACTGCCGATCGCTTAACTCTTTCAGCACCCTGGACAGTGACTATTTACAGACGTCTCCTAGCAACGCTCCCGTCATTACGGGAGCCCCATTGACTTCCTCAGTCTGGCTGTAGACCTAGAAATACATAGGTCCAGCCAGAATGAAGAAATGTCAAGTTAAAAAAGCAAGACGCATCCGCAGCACACATGACATGTGCATGACAGCTGCGGACTTCATTGCGGAACTTAGAATCTCCATTGAAGTCAATGGAGAAATTCCGCCATGAGTCCGCCACTGCTCCGCAACAGACAGAGCATGCTGCGGACACCAAATTCCGCTCCGCAGCCTATGCTCCGCAGCGGAATTGTACGCATCGTGTAAACGAACACTGCTAAATTAAAGTGAAAGTCAATGGAGAAACGGCTCCGCTGCGGATTAACGCTGCGGAGTGTCCGCAGCGGAATTTAAGTGGAATTCCGCCATGTGTGAACCCGCCCTAAGAGTTACAGAGCACTGTAGGGAAACGCTACTTCTTTCCTTTCTTTGTAATAGAAATACCTCAAGCTGTTAAACTGATAGAATTCTTGAAATGTTAAAATGTTCAGTTTGTAGAGGTTATATAGGTCTTGTGGACAGAATGAAGACATTTCATTATCTAGCGCTTTAAAAGGATATTGAAATATAGCTACTGAAATAGGTTCACTATGCCGGTCTAATGTATATTAAAAGATTTTTGATAACTCTCTCAAATCTTCTGGTAATGGATGCTAATTGATCAGGGCAGATTTAAAAATGTATTAGAGTATGTTCGACAGTTTTAGAATGATGTTTAAGTATGGTTATTTCTAGTATATTAAAAAAGATGATTGTCAGAAAAAATGAATTCAATCATTATTATTATTATTATTATTATTATTATTATTGATTGTTAATTATTGTTGATATTACCAATTTTTTATGATTCATCTCATACAGAGTCTTTGATATTTACATGTATTGCAGCTACATAAAATAATGCAGATATCACAATAGTAGTAGGTGTATTAGTAGAAAAAGTGGACGATATTGTAATGTTGGCAATGTATGGCACCAAAACCAAAAGCAAACTCATACTTCAAATCTGTACATGGTGTAAAGATATGAATTAATGTTTCTTATTTCTATTTTATACACTTAGTAAAACCTTAAAAACATATAAACCAACTATTATTCTGCAGTGTTTATTCACAGGAAGGCAAAAAAAAACAAACAAAAAAAAACCTAAGAGCTATTTGACTATTGTCTCGTACTGCGGGGGAAAAAACAATCCCAAAGATGGCAAATTAAATCCCTAAATCAATAAACCATCTCATCTAATTGTCTAAAAGTGCTGATGGTGGATAAATAGGAGCCAAAGAAGATATATTTGGTATACATTGTCAGATCAGTCCCTGTACTGGAATAATTTGAGATATTTATGTAAGTTATATTAGCTTTGAATGTGTGAATGTCAGTATAAGCGGGCATGTAACTGTCATTGCCAGTGTATTGATGTCAATTCAGCTCCTTGCGTGGGTATGTTTTTGTATTTTGTTTATAATTTAAAGAATTGTGTGTTTTAGAGGAAACAATGCTTTTGTATGCATTCACCTTGGAATTCTATGTCTTTTATAAAAGCTTATTTAGAGACTTAAAATATAATTTTTCACATCATTCTGTGAGAATAGAAAAATAGAAGAAATGATAGAGGGCACTTTTAAAAAATGGTGACCTTTATCCTAAGTAGATAAAATAAATTATTGGACATTTTTGCAGATTCACACCAAATTAACAGCACAGGCTCATGTCCCCTCTATGACTTTTACTTCAGCTCTTTTGAGATCCAGACTTTACTTTCGAAGTAACATGCCTCAGCTGCTATGTCACTACAGGAAGTATGGGGATATACAGTATAATATAGCCAGATGACTGATTATTACATATTAACAGCAAAAGCAGAGGTACATCTCTACAAAATGCATAATAATAATAATAATAATAATAATAGTAATAATAATAATAATAATAATAATAATAATAATAATAGTAGTAGTTTTATCCCGTTTACTGCCTTTATTGACTACTAAGAGAAATTTTTTTATCTATATTAAATGATACCTCTCACTGCTTATATTGTCATTGTATTATTATTATTATTATTATTATTATTCATTATTTAGAAAACACCAACATATATATAATAAAAGCGATATAGAGTTCCTAAAAGACTAAGAGAGCTTTACGCAAATTGATTTTCAGCAAATTTACAATGCAGGTCTTATTTTTTTTGCCGGATAAGTCATCACTTTTACATGTACCTTCTTGGGGTACTTAAATATTAGCATTTCATTTTTATTAATTTAATTTTAGGTTGTGTACTCAAGCTCATAATTGTGTGATCACAGTAGCAGTGTCTGCGTGATATCATGTGTATATACAGTATATCTCAATAAAGGATTCAAGATACTTTAACTGCCTACCTCAAGTACTATTATGTTAAGGTGCTAGAAGGGCTTAAAGGGGATATCCTCTTCTTCAAAATTGAGCAATATTTAGATTGGATCGGGATCCGAGTCTCGTTACAATGGCTGATCAGATGTTTGAAGGGACCTCTGCACTCCAGCAAGTGCTGTGTCCCAATCATTGTTTACCAGGCACAGCTTTGAAGTAACGCTGCTGATTCTCGGGTTTGGAAACCAATAGGCAAGGTAACAACACAGTTTACAATAATAGTCAGTGATAATGCAGAGTTCTTGGCTCTTTGGGAAATGCACTTCAAGGAGTTGTAATGCAGCAATCTGGAATGAGAAATAGCCATAATTGAATTGGCTAACATGGGGGGTAGAATCTAAGGAGTCCCCTGGTCCTCACCCTGAACCCCCGCAAGGATGTATAGATTCTGCTGCAATGGGATTCTCAGGTCACTGTCCCCAGGATATTCCCCAAACGACGTTTTTGCTGCAGGTGAAGGAGTACAATGGAGATGCAAAGCAAGACTAAAGAGTCCAGAGTTCTAGTCCAGGATGTTCAGTTCCTCGCATCCATACTTGTGCCTGCTACTGCAGCTCAGTCCAATTCAAGTTTATAGGACTGAGCTCCTATACCAGGCACTGCCTCTACTAAAAGTGCAGAACTGTGCCTGGTAAACAATGAAGGGGACACAGCACTCGCCAGAACACCACAGTCTCCATAAACATTTTCAATGGCAGTAAATAAAATTAATGGTCTATCTTGAGAATAGGCCATAAAAAAAACGGAAAACTCCTTAAAGTAAAGGTGGTGATGTGTCTTGTGAAAACATTCCAGTGACCAGGCCCCCATCGATCAAACATTGGAGAGATAGCCTAGGGAAATGCCAACAATCGTTAAGAGTACCAAATTCATTTAAGTGTAGATAATATTTATTAGAAATAATTTTTTTACCTTTTTCCTGTCTTAACATTAAATATTAGTGAGTGATTTTCCTCTCTTTATTTTGGTGGTTAAATTGTGCTTGAATCTGAATGAACCAAGCAGTGTGCAATCATCAAATGATTTGCATTATGTATAGCAGTTATGACATCCCATCTAACCAGATTTGCAGCGCTGCCTTTTAAGCCTTTCCAGAAGCAAATATAATGTTCCACAAACTCCTTGTACTAACAAATCCAAGAAACTGATGGAACTTCGTTAGCCTAGAGGTACTGTGCTGTTTGTAATGTAAATGTTCCAGTCATTTCACAACACATACTGACAACTCCTTTGGATCTTTAGTATTTGCCTTTTTTATTACTTTGGAAGAATATACTTAA
The DNA here is from genome assembly GCF_050947455.1 of Rhinoderma darwinii. NCBI lineage: Eukaryota > Metazoa > Chordata > Amphibia > Anura > Rhinodermatidae > Rhinoderma > Rhinoderma darwinii. Next base: position 189,718,737 of record NC_134690.1, read on the forward strand.
AATAACATTTTATTGTTTAAAGTAACTGTATGCCTACTCGTCAATATTTTTGCCAGTGGCCTTTCATTTTAATAACTATTTTCTAGGCCAATGATTTTTAAACATGTCTTTATGATGTGCAAACAGTTTTTAAAGTAACATTAGCTTGTTTCACACACACACACACACACACACACACACACACACACACACACACACACACACACACACACATACACACACACACACACATATATATACACACACATACTGTGTGTATATATATAATTCTCTTCTAAAAGACTGTGTTTTGTAGTAAGGTACTGAAAATTGCAGCGTCAATTGAGCAAAAACTGGATAAACCTTTAACGGGTTATCCTCAACTAAGATATTTATTGCATATCCACGTGATATGCCATTAATGTCTGATAGATGCGGGTCCCATCTCTAGGGTCCACACCTATGTCAACAATGAGTGTCCCCTAAACTTAGTCCGGCCTGGTGAGTCGATACTCACACCCAGGTGGAGAATGAATGAAGAGGTGGCCACGCATACTCAGCTGTTTCTGCAATGCCCATAGAACAGAATTGAATGATCAGCGTACAAGCGGAATCTCCACTCCAGCTATTGTCCACCTGGATGCAGTGGCCGCCTCGCTAGGCAAGGCAGGGAACTGGGAACACCCGTTTTTAATATAGGTGCGGGTCCAAAAGTTTGGACCCACATCTATTAGACATTTAGGCTTTAATGTTTAATATGGGAACAATCCTTTAAACGAAAACTAACATTTCAAAAAACGTATGCTAATATTTTAGTATACCTGATATATATCAACTTTGTTTTTTACTTACTGTTAAAATGCTGTTGTTTTAGCCATGTCAATTCTGTGCGAAGTTACTGCCACTAAATGTCTCCCTTTCTGTAATCTGCTGTCCACCGCCTGTTGTCAAGCAAAATCCATCTCTAGTCATAGAGCTGAGGAGACAGACTGCAGAAAGTGTGTGTGTGTGGGGGGGGGGGGTGTATCATCACAGCCTTCCCATAGGAATGTATGAAGAAGGGAGCAGGTGGAGGGAGCATGGAGAGAGAGACACAGACACTGCTGCCAATAGAAGAATATGGATAGGGAGGGTGGAGCAGGAGAAGGGAGCATGGAGAGAAAGACACAAACATGCTGCTCACAGAAGTCTATGGAGAGGGAATGAGGGAACAGGAGCAAAGAGGAAAGACACAGATACTCACGCACAGACTTGCAAAAGCTGCTGGTAACATTAATATTTCAGTGCTGGATTCTAAGCTACACTGCTCATTACTGCAATATAATCTCATCTATGCTAAACATGTGATAGAGATAAGAGACCAGGATTCTCCTCTTCTATGTGTTCTGTGTATGGCATACATGATAGCAGTTAGGCACTGCCCACTAGCTCAGAGAAAAATGAGAATTAGAGATAGAGCCTGCATATGGGAAAAATGCTAAAAATGCAGAATACCAGTCATATAATTGCCAGAAATTGTGTTATTCCTCATGTACACACATATGACAGCTTATTCTGAAAATCACCTGAAAAGTTAGGTACACTTAAAGAGGATCTGTCACTAGTTTATTAATTCCCTATCTCTTAACCAATCTAATAGGCGCTATAATGCTGATAACTTCAGTGTGTTGTTTTTTTTTTTTTACAAAAACGTTTATTATTTGCAAAGTTATGAGAATTTATCTAAATATGCTAATTTGGCTACACTAGCCATATAGGAGGTTACTCTTTCTTTTCACTCTGGGCAGTGTAATGTTTTCTGTATGACGCTGTCCAATAGTCATACAGCTTCTCCCCCTTCCCTGCCCAGCAACTCAGCCTAATCATATAGTATACAGCTTCCCAACTGCGTTTTCAACTGGTGATATTTCCGGTTGGTTCTCTGTTTGAAGTGTTTCGCTGTTTGAAGTGATTTTAGGTCTTCATGATCAGACTTTGTTTAAGCTTTTTTATGGCGTCTACATAGACTTCTTTATATTTAACTATACACTTTAAAGTAACATTTGGATAACTTTTATTAGCGATTTTGCTTCTAGCAGCAGCACAGACTGTGTAAAGTCCATGCTGTCGGCTGCTCATAACTCCTCAGTGGGACACAGAGCGTCCTGCTCATCTTCATGGCTCCTGTATGTCCACCAGCGCTATAGAATCCTATAGTGCTAACTCTTGTTAACTTAAGCAATAAGTCAGGGGATTCAACTGTTAAACTGACTCCCTAAAGAGATTACTGTAGGGGTCCTTTTACACCTACCAATTTGGGCTGTAAAAACGAGTGGAAATTAATGAGACTGCTTGTTGACCGGTGCTCGTTTGCTCCTTTCACAAGGAACTATAATTAGTTATGTTTGGGGACGAGCGATCGTTACTACAATTGTTCATCCCCATGCATTTCCACAGGGTGATTTTTATGTCCCAAAGCATTTACACACGGAGACGTGCTGCCATCAGTGATAACAATTTTTTTTTTACATATATATCGGAGATAGCATATCTATATGACTAAGGCTCCTATAGCTACACCGCTGGATATAATTTGATGCATTGTCTCAGCAGACAGTATCATACATAATAGGCTTAGGTACATTAAAAAAAAAAATGATGTGGGTTCCCCCCAATTTTCATAACCAGCCAGATACAACACAACAGCAGCAGCCTAGCATTACCAGGGTGGGAAGGCCCACTATTTTTGGCCTTTCCCAGCCTAATAATACCAGCCTGCGGCCGCTTCGGTGCCCGACTTTTGCTACAGATGGTCAGGCACTGGATCATACCCGACTCTTCCCAGTACTCCTGATGGCGGTGGGTAGCAGGGTAATAATGAGGGTTAGTGTTAGATACAGGGTACATGTGTGACACGGTCTGTTAGATACAGGACCCCAGCAGACAGTAATCTTATACTGTGTAAGATGACTGTCTGCTGGAGCCCTATATCTAATCCTAACATGTGGTATGCTTAGATACAGGGTCCATGTGTGATACTGTCTGTTAGACTCTGTATCTAAGCCTACCACAAGGTAAGCTTAGATACAGGACCCCAGCAGACCGTAACGTTACACTTACCCTCCTCTTCGGCTCTGGGTGCAGAGGATGTCCCGACACCATCTAGCATTGGACGTGATTCGCGGCGAGCAGCGTCGTGACGTTGTGACACGAGAAGACGTCAGGACTTCCGCTTCACTCGGTAAGGAAGATGGGAAAGTATGTGTCGTTACTATAGTAACAAGGGCCCGTGTATTTTATTACATAGGCCCCAGTTACTATAGTAACTTTTATAGATGCGGTGAGGGCAGCCGCTGCGCGGTCGCAGTTGTGACCCAAATGTGGCAGTCACCGGGGATCCGAGGCATCGGGCGAAAGATCCGGGGCTTGGGCCCGAAGGCCTGGTGCCAGCGACGCCCCTGGTATGCTTGTTCATAGGCTGATCATTGCCCTTATTACACAGGGCAATGATCGGTGACAAGTATCCACATGACGCTCATTTGCCAGATCATTCAACCTTGTAAAAGGGCTTTTACATTAACTGCAGGGAAGGCAATGTGATTGTTAAATCTCCTCACTTATTAACAAAAGTTAGTAATAAGGAGACATCCAGCAGCCAGAGGATGTGGTGTGAGATCCCCCCACACACAGACACACACACACACACACACACACACACACACACACACACACACACACACACACACACATAAGGGAACAGCAAAGTCTTCCTGTCCTAACAGTCATAAAATCAACTTAAACATCAAACAGACAGTGTAAGTATTGTACAATTTATACACAGCTATAGTCCAATTTCTTCCTCAGAGCTCTTTGTCAGTGTTGCAGCTGATAAGTGGAGCGGCATATCAGAGAGAAGCCTGATGACTGCTGCTCCACCAATCAGTACTTGCACTGTCTCCTTCCCCCTCAATCCACATGCACCCCCCTGATACATCCTGAAAAAATAAAATAAAGATTAATAAAGATTTACAGTTATCTTTATTAATAATTCTTATTTCACATTACATAGTTACATAGTACAGTTGAAAAAAGACACATGTCCATCAAGTTCAACCAAGGAATGGGAAAAGGGAAGGGAAGAATTTCTACACATAAGAGCTAATATTTTTTTTGTTCTAGGAAATTATCTAAGCCTTTTTTAAAGTCATCTACTGTCCCTACTGTGACCAGCTCCTGCGGTAAACTATTCCATAGATTCACAGTTCTCACAGTAAAGAAGGCTTGTCGCCTCTGCAGGTTGAACCTTTTTTTTCTCCAGACGGAGGGAGTGCCCCCTTGTTTTTTGAGGGAGTTTTACATGGAACAGGATTTCACCATATTACTTGTATGTGCCATTAATATATTTATATAAGTTAATCATGTCCCCCCTTAGTCGTCTTTTTTCAATGCTAAATAGGTTTAATTCTGTTAATCTTTCCTCATAACTTAAATTCTCCATGCCCCTTATTAGCTTCGTTGCTATTATTTTTATTTTTTCCAACTCCAGGGCATCCTTTCTATGAACTGGAGCCGAGAACTGAACTGCATATTCTAGATGAGGCTGCACTAATGCTTTGTAAAGTTTTACTATTATATCCCTGTCCCATGAGTACATACCTTTTTTAATACACGACAATATCTTGCTGGCCTTTGAAGCAGCTGATTGACATTGCATGCTGTTATTTAGTTTATGATTTACAAGTACACCCAGAGCCTTCTCAACAAGTGAATTCCCAGTGTAGCTCCCCCTAGGACATATGATGCATGCAGGTTGTTGGTACCCAGATGCATAACTTTACATTTATCTACATTAAATCTCATTTGCCAGGTGTATGTCCAAACACTTAGTGTGTCCAAATCACCTTGTAATTTACTAACATCTTCTATAGACTGAACAATACTACATAGCTAGGTGTCATCTGCAAAAATAGAAATAGTGCTATTAATCCAATCCTCTATATCATTAATAAATAAGTTGAGTAATAGTGGTCCCAGCACTGAACCCTGGGGTACACCACTTATTCACCATTCAGAGTAGGAATCATTGACCACAACTCTCTGTATACGGTCCTTGAGCCAATTCTCAATCCAATTACAAACTATCCTCTCTAAACCTATAGTCCTTAATTTACCCATTAGACGTCTATGAGGGACAGTGTCAAATGCCTTTTCAAAGTCCAAAAACACTATATCCACAGCGGCCCCTCTGTCTAAGCTTCTGCTCACCTTTTCATAAAAACAAATCAGGTTATCCTTAGTAAAACTGTGCTGGCTGTCACATATAATACTTTTTTTTGTCACATAATTCTATATATAGTCCCTCAATAGCCCTTCAAACATTTTCCCCACGATGGATGTTAAGCTTACTGGTCTATAATTAGACCTAGAGCCCTTTTTAAAAATAGGCACCACATTTGCCCTGCGCCAGTCCCTTGGCACTATACCAGTCACTAGAGAATCTCTGAATATTATGAAGAGGGGGACTTAAATAACTGAACTAAGCTCTTTAAGAACTCTAGGGTGTAACCCATCTGGTCCCGGGGGCCTTGTGTTCATTTATTTTATTTAATTTAGCTTGGACGATATCTACATTCATACAATTCAGTATATCAACTGATATACTAACAGCACTGGCACCAGCTACATCAGCTGCTCTTTCTTCTGTTGTATATACAGAGCGGATGAACCCATTTAGTAACTCTGCCTTCTCTTGATCCCCTGTTACCAACTCTCCATTACCACTATTAAGGGGTCCTACATGTTCAGACCTTGGCTTTTTTGCATTTATATACTTGAGTAATTATTGGGGATTTGTTTTACTATCCTTGGCCACCTGCCTTTCATTTTGTATTTTTGCTAATTTTATTACATTTTTACAGATTTTATTATGCTCTTTATAATTTAAAAAGGCTACAGATGTACCCTCAGATTTGTATTTTTCAAATGCCCTTTTTTTGTCACGTATTGCCCTTTTTACAGAAGGTGTAAGCCATGTGGGGTTTAATTTTAGTCGTTTATACTTGTTACCTATAGGAATACATTTTGAACTATAATTACCCAAAGTCAATTTTAAGATCTCCCATTTATCATTTGTACCATTATTTAACATTAGTTCTTCCCAGTCGTTATCCTGAATTGCAGCCCTCATCCTGGGGAAATTTGCCTTCTTGAAGTTTAGTGTTTTTGCCCTCCCAGCCTGTGTTTGTTTTTTACAGTATGACTAAAATATAACTATATTGTGATCACTGTTACCGAGGTTTTCACGAACATTGACATTCCCAACAAGCTCTGCATTATTAGAAATGACCAGATCCAACAGAGCTTCACCTCTAGTCGGGTCTTCCACAAACTAGCCCGCAACAGGTTGAGGAAATGTCTCCCCTTTGCAGTTGAAGCCGAACCATTACGCCAATTAATATCCCGGTAATTAAAATCTCCCATTATCACTACAGTACCCGCCTGTGCAGCCAGCTCCATCTGTTTATATAGCTGAACTTCCATCTCCTCAGTTATATTGGGGGGTCTATAGATTACACCAAAAGTAAGTTTTTTCAGTGTTTACCTCCCTTTCTAGATCCACCCACAATGTTTCAACCTCCTCACAATCTTCACCTACTATTGCCTCTTTCACACGCACATTCATATCACTTCTCACATACAGACATACACTACCGCCTTTCCTATTGACCATGTCTTTCCGAAAAAGTGTAAAACCCTGTAGATTTACAGCCCAGTCATGTGAAGAGTCCAGCCATGATTCAGCAACACCGACTATATCTATATTTTCTTCCAGTATCAAGGCCTCGAGCTCCCCCATTTTGCTTGCTAGATTTCTGCCATTTGTGAACATACACTTTAACTTGCCTTTCAGTTTTTCACTTTCATTATGAGAAATGTGATTATTTGACATTATTTGGGCATTTTTATTTTCATTTTCATTGCTTTTTTGTAACAAAAGGATCTCCTTATCCTGTTGTCTAGTCCTCTCCCCACAGTCTATTTCTCCTCCCACCAATATAGTCTGACCACTCTCTAACCTAACTACCCCTTTATTTTCCTCTCTCCTCAGCCCTAGTTTAAATTCGCCGCCACCCCAGCTCGAATTCTCTCCCCCAGCACAGCGGACCCCCTTCCATTTAGGTGCAAATCATCTGCAGAAAACAGTTTGTACCCCAATGAAAAGTCAGCCCAGTGCTCTAGGAACCCAAAGCCTTCTCCTCTACAGCAAGACTTAAGCCATGCATTTAACTCCCTGAGCTCCCGCTGTCTTTCCTGTGATGCGCATGGCACAGGCAGTATTCCTGAGAATACAACCATTAAAAGACTGCATCATATGCAAATCCCTAATATACTGTCATTAGTTGATTTACTACTGCTACAAGCAGGTAATGTGTACATCAGATAATACTCCGTGGCTATCTTGTATTTGTTGAATGCTCTACGAAAAATTACAGGAAGTTTATATTTCTAGCCTTAAATTAGCAGCAGACCACTTCTACTTGTAGCAGAAGAAACACTACTGATAGGGAATTTAATATAATTCTACACAATACTCATCCAAGTCAGATGTATACTTTACCCTTAAAAAATATTCAAAGGTAATTGTGAGGATATTAATATTGCCTATGTTTTTGACACTAAAGAACCACTTAACCTTAATTTCAAGGCACAAACAAGTGAGATACAGTAGTGATCATAGGAGGAGACATTTTTCTGGACTTCTTGTCAATAATCCCATTGAGACACACAATAGTCTGCACTTCCCCAACCTGAAAGATAGCTGCTCCCAGACAACATAATATAGATAATATTCAACTGCCAGCATGGTTTACATTTATTGTTCCTTTAAAACTGAATATACTTTTAAAAAGGGAAGTACATAGGGGTAGCATCAACCAAAAGGGCTGAAACTGGGGGTACTGAATAGAAATTACGGTACAGGGTTACGAGAGCATTTTGACGCCTTGCTCCGAGAGAAGTATAGCCGTGCTACAGCTCAGAAATCAGACTTGTATAATATAGTATATAGTATAGTATAATATAATCTTATAATATACAATAAAATAATTTGTAGGATAAACTTTTTGCTGTTTTGTGAATGTGATTTACTTTGTACAGAACTTGGGACTTCAATGCTTAAAGTATTCAATTAAGTTTTAGAACATGGTTCATTTAATTGAGGCACAGCTCACACATCATCCCGTGGTAATTACACAAAATGACATATAAACTATAGGGATGAATTTTATTTTCTCCACTAAAGACAAACAAATAGCTGTAAAGCGAGATTGTCATTTATTCTACTAGTGCCAATTGCCCTGAGCTTCTTATAAAACACAGTCATCAGCCATTACCTAGCAATAAACTTCTATGCAGACAGTTTAGGTTAAATGGTCCTTGATAGTAAAATGCTGCTATCTAAGAAGGTTAATGCAAAAACGCTATCAGATTAGCTAACAGCAGTTTGCTAAAAATCTATAGACTTTCACTTTTTAAGGTAGGTAGCATTACTTTAAAACATTGTGAGGTTATGGTTAAATTAGATGCTTTTTGTCCACTTTTCCAAACCAGTATTTTAAAAGGAAAGAGATAGATAAGATAGATAGATAGATAGATAGATAGATAGATAGATAGATAGATAGATAGATGGACGGACGGAAGGACGGACGGACGGACGGACGGACATGAGATAGACAGACATGAGATAGACAGACATGAGATAGATAGACATGAGATAGACAGACATGAGATAGACAGACATGAGATAGATAGACATGAGATAGACAGACATGAGATAGATAGACATGAGATAGATCGATCGATGATAGACAGAGACAGACAGTGTCACTCTGACAGGATGCAAGATGGGTTTCCTCTAAACATTTTGTAACGATTTCCCCAGTTTATTCGGATAAGCTAACAACATGCATTACATTTAGACATATGTATCATCCTGTTTAATTTTTTTTGTGTTTCAGCTCAGTATTTTGGGCATAAAGCAGTACAGGGAAATTTGAAGTGTAAGTTTTTGATGGGACTTATCACAGCTAATGTGCAAGTGGTAAATGGCTCTTCTACCTAGACTGATGATTTTGAAATGAGGCTTCCAGCAGTGAAGTCTGAAGTCTGATCAGGCATGGGTTATAGATTGCTGTTGCTCTTATAATGGGAGCTTTTAGGCACATAACGTCAAATATGATGGTCATTCAAATAAATTTGTGATAAGAGAACAGAAAATACAATTTAAATATATTGAAAATTAAACTATAATGCTTTCCAAATAGTCTTTTTACTGTATATTATAATATTACTTTAATTGTTTTTCAAATACAATGTGCTGCAAGCATGGGATCATACATTAACATGAGCTGTAACAGAACACTCAGATTCCCAACCTATCAATTAGTTTAATCCCATGCTTGCTGACCTACAGTGCAGGGTAATGTACTACTACTGCAATTATGGTAAATACATTTTCCAGTTTGCATTAAAGTGATCAGCTAAAATACATTTTAAATATAATTTGCAGTGGAATTGAAATTAGAGTTTAAAATAGCAAGCAGTGCAAGTTTAATGATTGTATTGTAAAGCCATTAATGTGTATAAAACTCTCATTTACAAAAAAGTCACAGAAGAGAAAGCAATATACTGAAAAGTTTATTCAAATTTCTATTTAGACATCTAGGAAAAGGATTTAAAAGAAGAAATAAAAGCAGTACTTATTGCCCACCAACTGTATTAACACATAAAATATACAAGAATAAGTGGGTCCAGAAAATGATTGGCTTCTTTATAGAAAGGTACTTTGTTAGCTCCTATAAAATATGAATTAGTACATATATAGTATATACTGTATAAAGAACATGTATGAATGTAATATTGAAAAACAAAACGGTGCCCAAAATTCTAGAGATAAGTTTACACTAGTACCGAATTGAAAAAAACGGCAGCAAATCTGCATCGAAACCGTAATAGATAGGGCTTGCTGCTCTTTTAAAACACCTCGTTCACAACAATGGTATATCTGGCTGCTGACATAAGTATATAACCCCCCCTCCTGCGGGAACAAAGGATTGAAACTGCCCAATCCTTTCCTGATAACTACCATATGGGGAATGTTGGGCTGCCCCATACACATTAGACGATCACTTATGGCATGAAAATTGGACATTTTAATATGTTCATTCTGAAATTATTCTGATAAGTATGGCCAGTTTTACTTGCTAACTCCTTACCATCCAATTTCTGAATGGAAAGTAGCAAGAACCTTTGGCCAATGTGATTCTCACTAATTTGGTAATGTTTATGTATCATTGAAAAAGGGAATCATGCAAAGAATAATGCAGCGCTTATAGATTGTTACAGGGGTGAATTTGAGATGGTGTTCCCCTGCATTAGAGTGTAAACTTTCAACATTAATTCAAGGGGTTTCACAAAATGATTCCATTGACCGTGTTTAGAGTTTACAGATTACAGCTATTTTTTTAGATAGTCCCTCCATTTTCACAGGCTCAAAGGTAATTGGACAATTGACTTATGAGCTGTTTCATGGGGGGGAGTGGCCTGGAAATTTTATGACATATTAAGGAGATAAAAGACCTTGAGTTGATTTAAAGTGTTACATTTGCATTTGGAAGCTGTCATGGAGCTCTTAATATGAAGAGGGGTTTGAAGCATGTTGAAATATGCGTAAATACATGTGAAAATGACCCCCCCCCCAAAAAAAAAACAAAAAAAAAACAACTAATAAACAAATAAACCTATCAAAGAGATAGCAGAAACTTTAGGAGTGGCCAAATCAACAATTTGGTACATTCTTAAAAAGAAGGAATGCACTGACAGGCTTAATAACACCAAAAGGCCTGGAAGTCCACAAAAGACAACTAAAGTGGATGTTTGCAGTATTCTTTCCTTGGAAAAGAAAACCCCCTTCACAACATCTAGCCAGGTCAAGAACGCACTCGAGGAGGTTGGTGTATCATTGCCAAAGTCTACAATCAAGAGATGCTTTATAACTGAAGATAAAGAGGGTTTATCTCAAGAAGCACACTGGTAAATCTTAGGAACAGAAGAAAAAACATAGAAAAAAGCTACTCAGTTCTTGAACAAGGTTCTTTGGACAGATGAAACCAAGAAAAACTTAGTAGAATGAAGGGTAGAGAACAGATTGGAGAAGGAAAGTAAGGGCTCATGATTCGAAGCATACCATATCATCTGTCACACATGATGAGGACAATGTTCTGGCATGGGCATGTATGGTGGTCCATGGGTTACAAAATGCAAGCCATTGTTTACTGCAAAGAATTTTCACCCAAGTATGAAAAATAATTCTTATATTCATAATTACGTTAGTTTGCCCAATAACTTGCCATATGACAATGTAGGGAATATGTATAAAATGACTGTCATTCCTAAATGGTCAATGCAATATTTCAAACCTCTTGAAGTAATGCTGCAAGTCTATACTTCAATCACACCTCCATTGCTTTATTTCAAATCAACTGTGGCGGTATACAGAGGCTAAATGAGTCCAGAAATATTTGGATGGTGAGACAGTTTTTATCAAAGTATGTAAATAAATGTATATATATATATATATATATATATATATATATATATATATATATATTTAGAGAGGGAGAGAGAGAGAGAGTAGTGTGCAAAAGTTTTAGGCGGTTGTGGAAAAATGCTGCACAGTAAGAATGGTTTAAAAAATACAAGTGTTAATATTTTTTGTTTTATCAATTAACAAAATGTAAAAATGTAATTTGGATGAAAAGAACCAAATCTATATTTGCTGTGACCACCCTTCAAAACAGCATCAATTCTTCTACACGTGCAAAAAGTCTTGTATTTTGTAGGATTATAGTCAGGTGTATGACTAAAGAGGCTCTGTCACCAAATTATAAGTGCCCTATCTCCTACATAATGTGATCGGCGCTGTAATGTAGGTGACAGCAGTGCTTTTTATTTTGAAAAACGATCAATTTTGACAAAGTTATGAACAATTTTAGATTTATGCTAATTAGTTAATTAATAGACAACTGGGCATGTTTTTTCTTTTTACCAACTGGGAGTTGTAAAGAGAAGTGTATGACGCTGACCAATCAGTGACCAATCAGCGTCATAAACTTCTTGTTGTTCCAGCCCATTGTTGCAGCGTGATTGTGCAGTGAAAGAAGCTGGGTTAGAACAATGAGAAGTGTATGACGCTGATTGGTCACTGATTGGTCAGCGTCATTCACTCCTCTGTACAACGCCCAGTTGGTAAAATGTAAAAACACGCCCAGTTGTCTATTAAGAAACGAATTAGCATAAATCTAAAATAGTTTATAACTTGGTCAAAAATTATCATTTTTCAAAATAAAAACCACTGTTGTTATCTACATTACAGCGCCAATCAGATTATGTAGGAGATAGGGCACTTATAATCTAGTGACAGAGCCTCTTTAGCCAATTATACCAAACAGGTGATAATGAATATCATTTTCATATGTAGGTTTGAAAAACAGTCATTAACTGTAACAGAAACAGCTGTGTAAAAGGCTTAAAACTGGATGAGGAGCAGCCAAATTCTGCTACTAAGGTGAGGTTGTGGAAGACAGTTTCATGTCACAGGTCCACCATGGCAAGACTGAAGATGTGCTGTTCAAGCTCTTTTAAATAATCACAAATAAATGAGCAATGTTGAGGACACATCATGTAGATGCAGTGTTTGGCCAAGGAAACTTAGTGCAAAAGATAAAAGACACATCATGCTTACTTCCCTTCAAAATTGAAATATGTCCAGCAGTGCCGTCAGCTCAGAAATGGCAGAAACTAGTGGGAACCAGGTACACCCATATACTGTTCGGAGAAGTCTAGCGAGAAGTGGTCTTCATGGAAGAATTGCGCCCAAAAAAACATACCTTCGACGTGGAAACAAGGCCAAGGGACTCAACTATGCACAAAAACATTGGAATTGGAAGGCAGAAAAATGGGTGCAGGTGCTCTGGACTGATGAGTCAAAATTAGAAATATTTGGCTGTAATAGAAGGCAGTTTGTTTGCTGAAGGGCTGGAGAGCAGTGCAATAATTAGTGTCTACAGGCAACAGTGAAGCATGGTGGAGGTTCCTTGCAAGTTTAGGGCTGCATTTTAGTAAATGGAGTTGTGGATTTGGCCAGGATTAATGGTGTTCTCAATGCTAAAAAATACAGGCAGATACTTATCCATCATGCAATAACATCAGGGAGGCGTCTAAATGGCTCCAAATTTATATTGCAGCAGCAAAACAACCACAAATATACAGCCAATGTCATTCAGAACTATCTTCAGCATGAAGAAGAACAAGGAGCCCTGTAAGTGATGATATGGCTCCCACAAAGCCTGATCTCAACATCATTGAGTCTAGCAGGGATTACATGAAGAGACAGAAGGATTTGAGAAAGCCTACATCCACAGAAGATCTGTGATTAGTTCTCCCTGCCGAGTTCCTTCGAAAACTGTGTACACTTGTACATTGAAGAATTGATGCTGTTTTTAAGACAAATAGTGGTCACAATATTAATTTATTTGATTTAAATGTCTCTTTTGTTCATTCGCTTTGCATTTGGTTAATTGATAAAACAAACTATTAAAAGGGTTATGTGGGGACTAAAAATTATTATTAGTGTGCACTCTGCTAATATACATTCCAGTCCCCCATCGTGCTGATTCTGAGATATTCATAGATTTTTATAGCGCATTCGGGGGACTAGAACTCCAGTTGCACAGCCTTCTTTGATGATGATACGACTCTTCTTCATGTGACTGACCCCGCTGTACTCTATGTAAAAGCAGTAGAAGTAGTATAACGAGTACATGGAGTACAACGGGGTCGGTCATGTGACAGAGAGTCGTATTGTCATCAAAGAAGTCTGTGCAACTAGACTTCCGGTCCCCCGGAAGTGCTAGAAAAATCCATGAAAAGATTAGAACCAGCGCAACGGTTGACCGGATTGTATATTGGTGAGTGTACTCACGTACTGCAGTGAGTACATTGCTAATAATTTTTGGTCCCCACACAACCTCTTTAACACTTCTATTTTTTAAAGCATATATATATATATATATATACATATACACATATATATATATATATATATATATATATATATATATATATATATATATATATATATATATATATATATATATATATATATATATAATTACTATAGCTTCTTACAGGAATAAGCTAAGAGCTTGTTTTTTTAATGTAACTACTGTTACTTTAGAATTAACTTTACCTGAATTTCTGAAACATTAAAACAAACACGCTAGTAGCTATTAACTGCATATAGTAACAGCTATAAATGTACTGAGCTGTTAGCAGATACTCGGAAAAGGTGAGTTCAGAAATAGCTGCCAGGCACTGGGGTTTAATAGGCTGGAAAATGGTGTAGTTGGGATTCTGTTATTTAATTTCACTGGATTATCAATCAACCCAAGAGAAAGGTTAAAATGCAGAAGGTATAAAAACACATTTCGATTTTTTAATTATCCTGAAGGTATTTGGTATTTCATAATATTCTAAATGAATTCTATGGTGAATCAATTGGATTTCTCTGTGGTGTTTTATTGGTTAAGAACAGGCTGTTGCTTATAGCTATGATACGTGTTAGTAGTGAATGAAATAATATTGAATGGCCTGATATAAACTTTAATTTATAATTATATGGTGTACTGGATATTAAATACTATGAAGCTTTAGTAATTGATTTGCTAAATATGAAAAATAATATCCAACAACTATTAGATAATTACAGCATGGCTTAACTTGCAGGGAAAGAAAGATAAGTTAAAGAAAGTTGAGTTGTTGCCAGGGATGTGTTCCAGGCAAAACTGGACCAGGGTATGACTAGGCATAATTATGTATTCAGGTTTGGATCACTACAGTGCCAAGATTAAAGTGTATATTTTATTATATATACATTGTACATGAGCACATACAACCGTAATATTTCTTATTATGGGAAAGTGTCACCTCCTCACCCTCCAGTAACCTGTAGTTCCCCTCTTTCTGCTTGCAGGATCTGTAAATGTTCTGAAATCTCTAACACTGAGAAGCTTGTTTTCAGTAAAGTTGGCCATTCATGATATTTTCTGGCTCTGTAATAAAGATAAAGTCCGTAATAATTCTAATCTTGAATAACCGTCCATTCTTACGAAGTGAACAGCACCAACAAGTCATCCTTCTTTTTCCCTAAACTTTAATTACAGTTCCTGGCTCTGACTCTTTAATCTGTTTCTTGTTGCGGCTCTTCTACCTGGTTGTGACATTTTGAGATATTTGTGAGTTTGTCTTTCATCTGCTCCCTCGTACCACTGGCATCTTTCCTTTGGGTCTGACCTCTGGCTACAAATTGTCCTAATCTTTGCCTGCTAGTTCCTGGGGACTGTGAATTGAGGATTGCCCTGCAGAAAAGACCATATGTATATGACCGGGTTAAGGGTGAACACAAGTCCTCTGTTAGAGTCTGTACCCATTAGAGTCCGTGCTCCCCTAGAGTCTGTAGGTTAGCCTGTGACAATCTGATCATGGAATAGAGGGTCCACCACCTGCCCGTATAACATCAGTAATGTGTATGGCTTCTTTTTAGTCTTGGAAGTATTGTGGAAGATTGTACCCGCTAGGAAACCACCGCTAATGCTCTATTTATAAATGGGTGCTTATTGAATTGCATAGATTCTTCATACAAGTTGCAAGAAAATAAACAAGGTCCGCTCAACAGATTAAACATAAGACAATGCAGCAATGATGGTATTAATGATCTAAGCACATGTGTATAGGTATCTACTGCATACATAACCTGTACATTAAAATATACTGTAGAATAAAGCATATATACAGGTAAATCCCCTTTTATATAATTTTTATTGTATTGTGACAATTTAGGTTTGCCATTCTCTTACTAGTCACTAGATTCATCCCCAAAATAATTGGTTTTAAGGCATTTGTTTCCAATTATGAATGCTAGTCTAGTTTTGTGTGTCAAAACACTTCAATTCACTTATTCCCATAGGTGAAAGGATCATGCAACTTACTGACAGCAGAAGCTAAGCTTGCTTTGTTTTTCAGGCAGCTGACATTTTAAATGAGTCTTCCCGCTTTTTCTGGAGGTGATCTGATAACATTCGCAAGCTGACAAGTCATTAGAATTTACAGATAAAAATCTCAACACAAGTGCTGAAACATTTTGTGATATAGTCTAATTACAGAATGTTCCTTCCACAATGGATTTTAACTGGTTTGCTTCCAATATATCTGAGCACTGTGTTAATGAAAGATATCTATGCATTCCAAAATTTCATGGAAGCTGCTCTGTATCATCTGTGATCTTGTTACAGAATCTCACAGTTTGTTACCATTATGCATTATTTTTGACAGTAGAATAATTTGATTATAGATGGAATATAATGAAGTCCCACATGAGCATAGTCAACTATTTTCTCTAAAGTCAGTCTCCAGCCAAAACATTTTAATCTGGACATTTCAGCTACCATTGCCATAGACTTACTAGGGGGACTAAAGGTTCAATTTAATACTAGAATTTGTATTATTTCTGTCTTACATTATATTTGTCTTAACTTTATGACTTTACTGTTGCTGCCATTGCCTATTTATTTTACTTTATAGGCTTATTGACATTTTTATAATATTATTCGGCATTGTCTTTTAATATTATAATCAAACCAGTAATCCAACACCTATGGTATTAAAATATAATTCCAGGCACACTGATTAATCTTAGTTCCAAAAATATGCCCAGTTAGGGATATCATCAGTAACAATGTATAATTTGCTGTGTTTATTTAGATTTTAAGCACTTTACTTTTTAGTCCTTACATATTCCATGCTACAGTTACATGTGTTCATCTCTGTGATGGTCAAATTGCTTTTCTGCCAGTGTCTAACCCTGTGCAAACACTAATGTAACATGAAAAGGATCTGTTCACTCATAGACTGTCATTGTACTCTGTCTTGGACTACAAGTTTTAAAAAAGAAGAAGTATTATCACTCTAATGGCTGAATAAAGCTTAGCTTGGGAAAAGCAGGATACTTGACCTGCAGGTCCTGTAACAGGCAATTATGCTGTATTAGGATTGGCTCATGCATCATGAGTTAAAAGGGTGCAGGAAGAAGACTTTTAAGGAAGGGAGGAGCAAAGAATGTTATGTATAGTGCTTGGGACACATGAGGTGAAGCGTCACAAAGTATACGGGAGAAGAGCTGTGGAAAAAATTCATGGACATGACACATATAACTGTATAGGACACAATTGCAATAATAGTAGGTAGGTCTTAGGTAGGTTAAATCAGCTTTTCTTTGTTTTGCTTGGAATATGCCTATAAGTGGATTTGTAATGTAATCTTTCCTTACTTCCCTGTAAGAAGCACAGTCAACCTTATTTGTATTGACATTATCTAGCAGAAGCCATATTGCTCCTTATAAATTGCAATGTAACTCAATTTTAATATTTTCAGATATATTATTTGTGGTTAGATATTAGCAAATTTAATAAATTCTCTTCTATAATGATTCTCTTACTCATTCTGTTTTGCTAAAAATCTGGAACCTGACATCAATTCTACTGTCTTTACTTATAATAATATATATGATGGTAATAACAGCCTTATTAACACTGGATATTACGTTATGATTTTATCTAAAGCATAGAAAAATGTACCACATACAATTACATTGAATCAACAGATTTCCAAATACGAGAATTTCAGATTTCAAGGATCGATATGGGCTTCAGAGACATGGTACAACATAGGGATTTTTGAGAATGCACACTTGATCCAGTTAGTAGCATAGGAATTACCAACAAGCTTTTCTTAAGATTTACCAAGAATGAAATGGCTATAGTATAAACCTGAATGTCTAGGTTTAGAAACGAATTCACTGGCAGAAGATGCCATATATAGCAATAAAACAGGTCAGATTTAAGTGACAAGATGCTGATTTCTCTAGATATATTCTACAGATCTAAAGCTGGCCATACATATAAGATTAGAATCATATGTAGGTTTGTTTGTCTTTTTTCTGTCATTTAAAATAGTGTAGGTTGCAGTTATTCTTACAAGTTCCACTTGAGTTTGTCAGTGTGCTGTGAAAACATATAAATCCAATTAAATATTACTTTACCGGCAATATTTTACGTGCAATGATTCTTCAAACCAGTAACCTAGTAGCTTTTTTATAAACAATTGCACATTAATAGAGGCATGTAGTTGACATGAGTTTGAAAAGTTGGGGATACACTATAGTGGAGATTTAGTAAAAAAAAAAGGCATCAGAAATCTATGGAAACTGAGCAAAAAATTGGAGTACATAGCATGCACCAATTTTATTAAAGATGTGTGGAAATTTTCGCTGTAAGTGTATATGTCTAATATACCTAGCGAATAGGACAACATAATTTCTTCCATGTGCAGTGTTCTGATAAATTTGACACAGTTTGCACCATTTTCACCATCTCCTAAATGTATTCATTCTATGACACTATTAATAAGGAGGGTTTTCATTATTTTTCTATATCTTGTGTGCTTTAATTATTATTCTAAAGATTTTGGGGAGAGTTATTAAACGGTTTCTAGCGTAGAAAAGTCGCAAAGAGCAGAAAAGTCACAATTTGTGGCATAATGTGTGAATTTTATGCTGTTGCCGATGCCAGGAATGAAAAAAAATGATGACACAAAAAATATTCCCAACCATATGTAATATGGGGCTGATACAAAGTCCCAAGGAGTCATCCCAAGGAAAGGAGGCAGCACACCTGTGTATGGTACAAAAAAAACACGGTGTTTATTCACCCAGTGTGTAGACTTTGCTCTGTTTGGATCGTGTAATAGGGACTGGGTACATAAGCATTAGAAACCCCCTCCCCCCACATAACGGATAGAAAACTCCTTGAATAGTTTAAATCCAGAGCAAAAGAAAAGAGTTCAATACTATCATATATCTAAAAATACCATATTTTATTAAATGACATTTTAAACTGACAAAACATTCCATAAAAAATAGACTAGAAAAGAGGGCTCCAGCAAAAAAACACATTGTTATACAAAAAATGTCTGTTATTGGTCAAATACATCCCATAACCGTATGTATCATATACTGTATATCACTCAAAGATTTTGAAAGTATATAATGGAAGGGATATTGGGGAAGGTACAGAGCATGTATTGCATAGACCGTGATATCTATAATGTGTATATTAGCCACCGGCACCAGACAAGCAAGCTCTATATATCTTTAGTCTAAAACAGAGCTTCCTATAACAACCACTATGTTGTTACAGGCAATCAGCATAAAAAGTGTACCTTACCCATAGTTCTAAGCAATCAGCCTGGCAGTAGAAACAATGTGCTCCCCAACGTGCTGTGGCACATTCCCAAACTCCTAATGTGTCCCAGGGAGCCCGGGCATGTGCAGTGCACCCAAAGAGAGTCAGAGTGGGGAACCTATCACCTACCCCGCACTGACATGCATGTGCACCCCATCATTATCAATGCTCAAAAGGAAAATGTATGCATGTATATTATGGCTGGTATCAATTTCACATTAGGCACCTTTTACTCAAATTTTTTTTATATTAACACTGGTGTATTAAATATTTAATACGCCAGTCTTAATAAATCCCCTCCCATGTGTTAGATTTTTATTCTGTAATTGGGTGTGCATAGTCTTCTATTTGGTACCATATGCTTCCTTGTCTCTTACTATTACTAAATATCCTTTTATAAGTTTTCTCACTACGTCCTTCCTGAACACATATTTGGTAAGACAGCTTCATGTTCTTAGAACCTGCCATGTGCCTATGAGAAAACAGAAGAATTGGCAGAACTGTAGAGACAGGAAAATCATCATGACAACTTAATTCCCTGACCACAGCATAATAGTAGGCCCATGCATTTCTTTGGGCTAAAAATAAAAACATGCATGGCCTCCTTAAACGAATGGGACATTAAGGAGGCTCTGTTACCAGATTTTCAAACCCCTATCTCGTATTGCAGCAGATCGGCGCTGCAATGTAGATTACAGTAACGTTTTTTTTTTTTTTCAAAAATGAGCATTTTTGGCCAAGTTATGAGCATTTTTATGTTTATGCAAATGAGCCTTTCTTAAGTACAACTGGGCATGTTTAAAGTTAAGTCCAAGTGGTCGTGTATTGTGTGTATACATCTGGGCGTTTTTACTTGTTTTACTAGCTGGGCGTTGTGAATAGAAGTGTATGATGCTGACGAATCAGCATCATCCACTTCTCTTCGTTAACACCCAGCTTCTGGCAGTGCACAGACACACAGCGTGTTCTCGAGAGATCACGCTGTGACGTCACTTCCTGCCCCAGGTCCTGCATCGTGTCGGACGAGCGAGGACACATCGGCACCAGGCGACAGAGGCTACAACGACTTACCTGAAAACGCTGATGCTGCTGCAGAATCAACTGTAGCCTCTGTTGCCTGGTGCCGATGTGTCCTCGATCGTCCGACACAATGCAGGACCTGGGGCAGGAAGTGACGTCACAGCGTGATCTCTCGAGAACACGCTGTGTGTCTGTGCACTGCCAGAAGCTGGGTGTTAACGAAGAGAAGTGGATGATGCTGATTCGTCAGCATCATACACTTCTATTCACAACGCCCAGCTAGTAAAACAAGTAAAAACGCCCAGATGTACACACACAATACACTCCCACTTGGACTTAACTTTAAACACGCCCAGTTGTACTTAAGGAAGGCTCATTTGCATAAATATAAAAATGCTCATAACTTGGCCAAAAATGCTAGGTTTTGAGAAAAAAAAAACGTTACTGTAATCTACATTGCAACGCCGATCTGCTGCAACACGAGATAGGGGTTTGAAAATCTGGTGACAGAGCCTCTTTAAAAAGTGACCTATTGTTTAAACCAAGTTTTTGTGTTAAACACATTTTGTAAGATTTTTTGTGAAGTTTTTTTTATTTTCTATATCATTATCTATATATTAAAAAAACAACTATAAAGCATGCCTAGATATCAATGGGTAATCTCCAGACTATTGTTACCGATGTCCATGTTGCTGCTGTAAAGCATATCTCTGAATGCTGTTATCAGAGCGGAGCAGTTGCTGAGGCAAGATGGCCACCCTCATAATTATGTACACAACATAGAGTAAAAAAATCTACAAAAAGAAAACAAAAAACAGATAATAAATTTAAAAAATATGTTATATCTGATATTAATTAGTAACAAAAAATAAATAAATAGGTGATACATTACCTTTAAGACAAAAATAATGGATTTGCTGTTAAAGAGCAACAGAAAAAAGAACTACTAAAAAAAAGTTGTATTCTAAATATAAATATTGATATGCAAATGAAAGAAATTATCTATGATTTCCTTTGGGTTTCAACCATACAGAAGTATTTATGATGAAGGCTTTATTTTTATTTTTTTCAACATCTAATGGAAAAAATGAATATAGAATCTGCCCATCTGTTATATAGTACTACAGTAATAAACACAAATGCATAGAAGTTGATGATCATCAACACTCTGGGTATATAACAAGGACAGTACAGTATTTCTCCAGCATCAAAGACATTTCTTTTTTTTCATAATTTAACTTTTTTTTTCTGTTCAATCTTGACCTTTAAAAATCTTTATACAATTGTGCTGGGTGCGCTGCTTAACATGGTACATGATTAATCACCTTTGGCTATGTAGTAACAGCGTTTTCTCTAGAAGTGCCAGAGTTATTCTATATTTTGCCAGAAACATGTTCTACAGTGGGTTGTATCTGTCTGGCTCCTAAATCACAATACCTGTTTGAAGATGATTTATAGTTGCATATTAATTTTTCTATTCTGAACTATGTCAATGACCCAAAGCATAATTGGAGTTTACTCAAATATTTTTAAAATTTATAATGAAACATTTAATATTAACTCCTCTGATTATAATTTTTATCTTACCTTACACGCTGTAATATTGCAACTATTGCTTACGTTTGTGTGATTTTTCCTTTGGACGTTAGGTATCCCATAGAGTGTTCTATATGTTATCCTATTGTTTTAAGAAAAAACTGTTCTATTTCACATTTATTTATTTTACATTTCTATATTCGTTCAAGCCTATGCATGTAAGGGTCTAAATGCATCATTGATGGTAAGCATATTGAAATATATGGGAGCATCATTGTCCGACACCCGTCTCCTATCAGGCTCGTTGTATGACCGCACATTTAGAGCTGTAAAAAGCTGAAATGGAGCTTACAATACTTTAGCTAATTTAACCAGTGGGCTGTTTGTCCCATCACTTCCAGCTTGCACATAAACTCTATTTTGAGGATCATGTGACAAGCTCTGGCAATATATGCCATCATTTAGTTTGGGTTCTCAGAAATCTGAAGATAAAATAAACATTGTCAAGTTCTAGTACTTCAGATTATTAGAGCTCTGATTAGACAAATCTTACAGGTTGTTTAAAGACATTAGCTAAACAGTAATGTTTAGAATGGCACGTGGGGACATACCATGGATGGAGTGTACTTTACCAACTTTACTTTGGGTTTAAGAAAAGCTCCTAACTTCTAAGAGAAGGGCATTTGCAATTCTGAATTTTATAACTGGGATAGTTGAATGAGAAGAGGTGTGACTTTATTATGTCAACACTACTATAGTTTTGAAGATAGCCATTGCAGTTATGTTTTTTATGTTCTTCCTTTCAAGAAATCTGAAATTCAGCATAGATTTACCCTCATCTCAATTGGACGGGTTAATGGCATTTTACCTCCTGTTGGCTCCACTCTGCTTTTTACTATAGTCCTTTTACATTGCTAATCTGGCTATTTACATTGCATAAATCATGCTGCAGCAACGTAAATTGATGTGATCCTGTGTAATTGTAAACCGCACTGTTTAGTGCTCCACCATTTAAAAGATCAGCTTTGATCATAGTGTCAGCCTGATCCTCCTGAAGTGAGAGGGAGCTAAAATGATCAGCTCCCTGTCATAAAATACACTAAACACAGTGCTCATAGTCAACCCTGTGTTCTACAAGGTAACCTGAAGGCAGAAGCTTCTTTCCTGCATTTGGGCCATTGGCATGAAAACACATGAGGTCTCTATGACGTCACAGGCTCCCAACAGTTTGGTGGAGTAGAGGAGCATGATGTGAGGACTTAATCTGTGTCCCCTCAGCAATTCTCTGTAGGCGGATTACTGCTAATTGTGATCTAATGGTAATCAGGCATTAGATCGCTATTATCTGTGATCTGCATACATAGATATTTTGGGTGGAGACACATCATGCTATAACAGTTTCATTCAGGCAAGATAAAAAAAGTAAAAAAAATAAATAAAACAAATATGAAAAAGTAAAAGTAATACAAATATCTTCCACAAGCATCCGCACCATCAGGGACTATGTTCTGTGACATGGATGCATTTTACATGAATGTATAATATACATATAATAATGCGTTCAAATAACAAAATCTATGTTATATCAAATCAACACAAATTTTAACCAATGACTATTTTGTGCTACTATGACTGCTACTGTGCCTACAATAAAAATTTCTGTAAACGGCGCTTTGTGCCAATTTATAAATGCCACATATCACCTAAAGGCAGGAGGCATGCTAAAAAAAATGGTGACGTTTGTTCTTCAGTGTTATAGCAATGTTGGTGCTACAGAGTACACAATTTGGAATCATTATACACAGCAAAGTGCGGGGAATATTTTGTAACAAAAAATTGTCAAATCAAATTGTTAAACTAAACATAATAAATTACAAAAGTAAAAAAATAAAAGAAAACACATCTTTCCCTAGTTTCTAATTTTCCCCTACATAAAACTTAAAAAATTAAAGATACCAGTTCTGTCTTGGTACCACATTAAAGAGGCTCTGTCACCACATTATAAGTGCCCTATATTGTACATGATGTGATCGGCGCTGTAATGTAGATTACAGCAGTGTTTTTGATTTAGAAAAACGATCATTTTTGACGGTTATGACCTATTTTAGCTTTATGCTAATGAGTTTCTTAATGAACAACTGGGCGTGTTTTACTTTAGACTAAGTGGGCGTTGTACAGAGGAGTGTATGACGCTGACCAATCAGCGTCATAAAGTTCTCTCCATTCATTTACACTGCACATAGTGATATAGCTAGATCACTATGTGCAGCCACATACACACTATAACATTACTACAGTGTCCTGACAATGAATATACATTACCTCCAGCCAGGACGTGATGTGTATTCAGAATCCTGTCACTTCTGTATCGTCTGTGTGATATTTACAGCAAGGCAAGCGTAATCTCGCGAGATTACGATGTAACCTTTCATTTCAAACGAGATTACACTTGTCTTGCTGCAAATATCACAGAGAAGTGCAGAGAAATGGTCAGGATTCTGAATACACATCCCGCCCTGGCTGGAGGTAATATATATTCATTGTCAGGACACTGCAGTAACATTATAGTTTGTACACCGTGTTCCAAATTATTATGCACATTGGATTTAAGTGTCATAAACATTTAATTATTAGTTTTTCAATTAAACTCATGGATGGTATTGTGTCTTAGGGCTCTTTGGATCATTGTAATCAATCTCAGACACCTGTGATAATTAGTTTGCCTGGTGTGCCCAATCAAAGGAAAACTACTTAAGAAGGACGTTCCACATTATTAAGCAGGCCACAGGTTTCAAGCAATATGGGAAAGAAAAAGGATCTCTCTGCTGCTGAAAAGCGTGAAATAGTGCAATACCTTGGTCAAGGTATGAAAACATTGGATATTTCAAGAAAACTTAAGCGTGATCATCGTACTGTGAAAAGATTTGTGGCTGATTCAGAGCACAGACGGGTTCGTTCAGATAAAGGCATAATGAGGAAGGTTTCTGCCAGACAAATTAATAGGATTAGGCGAGCAGCTGCTAAAATGCCATTGCAAAGCAGTAAACAGGTATTTGAAGCCGCTGGTGCCTCTGGAGTCCCGCAAACCTCAAGGTGTAGGATCCTCCAGAGGTTTGCAAGTGTGCATAAAGCTATTATTCGGCCACTCCTAAACAATGCTCAGAAGCAGAAACGGTTGCAGTGGGCTCAGAAATACATGAAGACTAATTTTCAAATCGTGTTGTTTACTGATGAGTGCCGTGCAACCCTGGATGGTCCAGATGGATGGAGTAGTGGTTGGTTGGTGAATGGCCACCATGTCCCAACAAGGCTGCGACGTCAGCAAGGAAGTGGCGGAGTCATGTTTGGGTCTGGAATCATGGGGAGAGAGCTGGTAGGCCCCTTTAGTGTCCCTGACGGTGTGAAAATGACCTCTGCAAAGTACATAGAGTTTATGACTGACCACTTTCTTCCGTGGTACAAAAAGAAGAACCGTGCCTTCCGTAGCAAAATTATCTTCATGCATGACAATGCACCATCTCATGCTGCAAAGCATACCTCTGTGTCATTGGCTGCTATGGGCATAAAAGGAGAGAAACTCATGGTGTGGCCCCCATGTTCCCCTGACCTCAACCCTATTGAGAACCTTTGGAGCATCCTCAAGCAAAATATCTATGAGGGTGGGAGGCAGTTCACATCAAAACAGAAGCTCTGGAGGCTATTCTGACATCCTGTAAAGATATTCAAGCAGAAACTGTCCAAATACTCACAAATTCAATGGATGCAAGAATTGTGAAGGTGATATCAAAGAAGGGGTCCTATTTTAACATGTAACTTGGCCTGTTAAGTTTTTTTTTATTGAAAGAGCTTTTGATTTCTGTAAATATGACCTCCTGATGCTGCAAATTCAACAGATTACCATTTTAGTTTTCTTTACAACCTTTAAAATGTTTGATCTCTGTTGTGCAAAAAATCTGTTATCATTAGGAGATTTGTTCAATAAAATTTGCATTATACTCCAACGGTTGATGGCTTGAAGATTATACTGACTGTCATTTGCATCGACTATTTAGGAAAATCAGCGAAAAATAACATTTGCATAATAATTTGGAACGCGGTGTATATGTGGCTGCACATAGCGATATAGCTATATCGCTAGTGCTGTTTAAATGAATGGGGAGAAGTGTATGACTCTGACTGATTATGAAAGATTAAGAAAAACACTGCAATATTTTTTCCATCCTGAATGAGTGTGGCTTTAGTAAATTACTGCTTGTATTTTGAGCCAATGACAGGAAATTTATAATATTTCTGTGATTTATTATACAATAAATGCAATGTGATAACTTTAGCTCAGTACAGTGTTGGTTATGGTTTATGCAAAGCTAGACTTTGAAATTTCTGCATTGTGACTCATAGAAACAAACATAGCCACAAGCTTTTCTTGGAATATTCCATCTGTGACATCATTTACCTTTCTAATCAGTGTTGCTGATAATGATTTCCTGATGGTTGTGGGAAGCTGTAAATGTTATTCATGCCACCAGATGTCAAACAATTATTTAGCTTGTTCCAGTAACTGCCCTTGAAAACAATACATAAACAATATTGTGATGTAGAATGCAGAAAAGGCTAATGCAAAAAGCCAAATAAAGATATTTAAGTTGAAACGCTGTGCAAATTTCATGATTTGTAAAATGGAGCTATATAACTCTGGAACAGGGTCCCCTAAACTCTGTTCTATCTTTTTGTGCTCACGCTGCTTCCTGACCACTTACCAATTACATGGTCGGGAGTTACTGAAACAGTGTAACTTGCTGAGCTATGCTGTTTCCGTAACTCCCATAGAACTGAATAGTAGTTTCGAAAACAGCGTAGCTCGCATGATACATTGCTTCCGTAACTGTCATTCACTACTATGGGAGTTAGGGAAACAGCGTAGCTCAGCGAGTTACACTGTTTCTGTAACTCCCGACCATGTAATAAGGAAGTGGCCGGGATTCAGCATGAGCACAAAAAGCTAGAACAGGGTTTAGGGGGCCCTGTTCCAGAGATAGGTGCGGGTCCCAGACTCCCAGACTCTGACATTTATGACATATCCTGTGGTTCACCTGATTGTCTTTTAATGTGTATTTAGTTATGATAGGGTCTGCCTACAACCGGACACTACACTAAGGTTGGTTATATAGAGCAGTGGTCTCCAAACTGTGGCTCTCGAGCTGTTGTGAAGCTACAATTGCTGGATGTCTTAGTTTCACAACAGCTATAGAACAACAGATCAGAGTTCACTGTCCTAGAGGCTACAAATGTACATGTGTTATGTAGCTCAACATCTGTTTAAGCTAGGTTTACAACCTGTTTGTGGTGAACGTTCAGCTTAAATGCTTGGAAAATCTCATGTACTTGTACAGTATATCTAATATTCCCATAGACTTCAATAGCCAAATGGATACCAAAAGACAAAAAATGTTTATATTAATTCTATGATTTAATAATGGGGTATTCCCTTCATGGCATATAAACAGGACACTGTATTCCATAAATGTCCGATAGATATGGGTCCCATCTTTTGGACCTGCACCTATCCCTAGAATGGGGGCTCCTGGCCCCCATTCATTCTTCTGTGGCTGTGCTCTGGCCACTGACTTATGAGGTGGCAGGTTTTCCAAAAACAGCCGAATGCATTTTTATATGCTGTTTTCGTGACTCCCATTCATTTCTACGGTATTTCCGGAAACAGTGCAGCTAAATGCGCTCTTCAGTTTCCGTAAAAATCTACCTCATCGTAAGTCAGTGCCCGGAGCCAGGCTACAGTGGCAGAGGGTAGGACAGGGGTCAGGGAGCTTCTTACTAGAAATATGCATGGGTCTTAGAGATAAATATGACATGTATGTCCGAGATTGGATAGGCCATATCATATGTGTAAACTGTATAGCTGCATTGGGGCCCAGTAGGAATTGGGGCCACTGCCCCCTTAAATGCAGTTAGCAGCCACTCCTACTGTCTTATTAAATTGCATGTTTAGGGACTAAACAAATAATTTTCATAGGTCATAATTACTGGAGGATATGAGAGGAGTGTTTTATGATGAGGTATTGGTGAGCCAGGGACCGACATACTTTTATTGCTGTAGGTGTCCATCCCTGCTTTAAGTCAATGGCAGAGGTTTTTAACCGTATGGACATATACAGTAACTGCATTTGCCTGGGGCATATGTTTGGCGGACAGTTTCAAACAGTCCCGCCAAACGTAATGACTAAACATGGTGTGATCCTACAGTAGCTTAGCTCATTTCAACTCATTAAAATCTATAGGGTTTTAACATGATCTTCTGCAGATCCATATCAACAGAGAACAAAGTATGGATGTATAATTACATATAGTGTATGTTCACATGTGGCAGATGTGAAAATCTCTTCCATATATCTGAATGGCGTTGTTTCTGCAGCTTGTGAATGGATTTTTACAAATCCCAGTTGTATGCATAGAGCGACAAATCTGCCATGTGTGAACATACCTATATATAGAAGCTGGCCCTTGTAGAATTGATTTAAGGCGGAGACTTCCAACTATAGCCTGAAACCCATTCATATGCAACAGATTATAATTAAGAACTAATTCAGACAAATAGTCCTGCTTTCTTTAAAGACAACATTCTTGCACTGTAGAATTAGCTGCCAAATTCGACCATTTTTTTTCTCACTTCAACCTGGTTCAAACCAAGTCAATTAGATCACCTTTTGTTCCATGTACAGTTTGCAGAGTGGTCACTCCTAATTTTAGCACTTTTATTTAAAAGGGGATTAAAATAAATATTTTGTAACACTTCATAATTCATAAAGCAGTGATAACTTTTAAGTATTAAGAATTTTTTAGATGTTATTTTAACCGATACAGATTTATTTAATAACATTTTTATTGTATTTAACTTTTTATTATTATTATTATTATTATTATTATTATTTTTATGGCTTGTCCCTCAAAGGTCAGAAAAAACCTTAGGGGACTTTACTTTTTATTTTTTTTATTGTACACCATGTTTTTCCATTGTAACCGGGGCCTACACAGCAGCCCCTGTTATAGGGGAAATCAGCCCTCTTATAGTGACTATTGTCACTAACAAGGCTGTGCTGGGTTTAGCTAGTCAGAGCAGCAGCCTCCCACTAACAGCATCCCGGCGATCATTTGGCCAGTCACATGATCACCTGGACCAATATTCTATACACAGCACTATTCTGTACACAGCACTCAAAATCGCTTCTATTTTCTCTCCAGGTTGCCTGGTAGTCACTGACTGGCAGGAACCCGACATTTATCTGCCCAATCGCTCGGGCAGCCAGCTAAAGCCTGCGCCGTAAATCAACACAGGCGGGGGTTTTAAGACCTCGACCACCCGCTGTATAATTACAGTGTGCGATTGGGAACCAGTTAATTTTTGAAAATATTGATTATTCATAAAGTGTTGATGACAGGAACATATTATCATGCCGTTGTGATCCTACATACAATATATGTTGTGTACATTTTAGCTAGGATAAAGCTTGGCATATACCATGGATCCTTTTCTGCCAAATCAGGCAACAATCTAGTTTGTATAGGGGCAGACCAACTTTCCCCCAAAGTCTGCCGTCAGGCGAAACATGGTTTGGGCATGTTGGATTTTAACATGTCTGATCCATTGTTCTCCTGAGAGATGTTGGGTAAATAAAAACTTTTTTGAGAATCTATGCTACTTCTTGTTTCTTTACTTTAGTAATATGCACCAACAAAGGCTTTCAGTAAGCTTTCTTTTACCGATTCCCCTATGATTCCCCTATGTGCAACTAGCTGCTTGCACATTATTGCCCAAATTATATAGCATATCTAAATGTAAATTAAAGGTTCACCTTTGAACATCTACTGACATGCCATTAAAAAATGTCAGTAGAGGTCATTGGTGGGTGTCTGGGCCTTGGGACCTCTAATGATTGCTGGAAAGATTGAGCCATGATGTTCATTCATTCATCTGGTTTAGATCATTACATTTCCATGTCTAATATTATCTCATTCACTTCAATGAGACTTCATGCACAGTACAGTCCCTCTGAAGTCACCGATCATTGGGAGTCCCAAGGAACAGACCACAGGAATGACAACGTCATTACAATAAATGTCTAAACATTCATTTTATATATGCAGGCCATTTTGTACATATTCATCTTCCTTCTAGGAAATCTGCTTTATAGAAATAAACAAACATGAAAAAATACCATATAACATAATATATCAAATTTAAAGAGCTGTTTGATTTCACATCTGTTAAAAAGAATCAAAAGTTTTACCAACATAAAAGTTACATTTAAAGTTGATGATTCAGGAGTTTTGATCTAAGAATAGAGAAGCTTCTTACAAATGAAAGTGAGAAAAGTCGGAAAGTGTCAACATCATTAGGCATAGGCTGATCTAGTCATAGCTTTTAAATAATCATTATCAAGTGCTGATGACAGGTCTATCACAGCGATAACACTTGCAATGCTGAAATCCGCTGACTGCACTGATGACATGTGCTCTCCAACAAGGACATTTTTATCCCTTGCATCTTTACTGAATCATGTTACTATGTAACTCAGCCTAACCACACTTGAATATCATTTGTAGTCTTCAATTGTAACACTGATATACTGCAGCTTCAAAGGTTACTTAACCAATTTGATTTTTACATTTTAGATCAAAATATTTATTTCTAAAAGTACATTTGGTTGTATATTAGAAATATTTTTTTTTCCAGAACCTACCTCAATATAAAAATGCTCCCAAAATTTATATATGAAAGAACTTTAAAAAAAAAATTTAAAGCTAAGAAAGAGGGTAAAAATCTGATATGAAATCAAAGGCACAGAGAACTACAGTATGGGATCATTGGTGACATATTACAGACCCGTACAACACAAATCTGTAATATGGTCAACTGTATGAGGCCTTTGGTTCCTTCACCTTTCGGGGTTATTCACTACAATAATGAGAATTGTTATTTGTACTTATAAGAGAATTTTTAAAGTAACTATTATAGGAGACAAATGCGTATAGGTATGTGTATGAGTCAAGGGTGTTTCAGATATCGGTAAGGCCCCTTTCACTTCATTTGCCCTGCATGTTTGACGTATACATCGGTCAAGCTCACTGGCGCACATGGTAAACGTATCCATAGGCTCTAATTCTAAAGATGGAGTCCAAAAAAGTTGTTTTGGCCACCCAGGTGATATACATCAGGGATATAATTTTTTTTACTGGATAGAATAACGTAGTAATCTATGCTGTTTTATGAAGAGGCATTCCACAAAAAACATATACCACACAGTATATATTTTTTAACATGGGCTCTACTATATGCCATCCATCATAGGCATCTGTTTAAAGTTTACATAATGAGCTTTTTAATAGTTTTTCATTATATCTCCGTTAAACGGATGCTATGATAGCCTATAGATAACGGATCCCTGTGACAGATGCCTAACAGTGGCATCTGTTACCCATAGACTAGTATGGGATCTGTCTAAGGTTCATAACATATTTGTTTAGCGGATCTTATAGTCTATGGATGACAGATGCCACTGTTACGTATCAGTCACAGCCTCTATTTAAGGGGTTTCCCGCAATTAATATTTATGATTCATCCACATGATCTCAGCGAGGAGGATTTTGAATTGAGTAGCTGCCGCTCCATTTAATGTCTATGGGGCTGATGAAGACGCCCGAATACAGCACATGTGCGACCGCCAAAATATTTAAAATCTTCCTCACTGTGACCGTGCAATGAGATCCAGGGGTCGGGACCCTCGTTCTAGAGATCGTTGGGGGTTCTGGTGGGGCCTATGGCGATCATACATTGATCACCTATCATGTGGATATGTGATAAATATTATTTGTGGGAAAACCCATTTAATACATGTGTCAGAAAATAGTCGTCAAATGGAGACCATACATGCTATGTGAAAGGGGCCTAACGTTTCATCCACAAATGTGCTGGTAGTATGTATCATTTAATTCTATGGGGGTTGTAATATACAGTACATTTGTTTTTTAATATTATTATTTATCTAGTGTATACTGTCATAGAAATAGCATAAGTTGTTTGTTTAATTTCAGTAAAAATTGTGTGGTGAATGGGGAAAACATTTGTCTGATAAAACCGAAGATCCAGGCATAAACTTTAGGATCACTCTTCGTTTAGGCCTAGCTGGCTCAGCTGCTGGAGTATGATATGTACATCCCCCTATACTGTTCTACGCATTTCTATGTTTATAGCTGTATCATCATATCATTCCTGTGTGGGGAATCCATTCTACTATTTGTATGGTTTTTCTTGTTCATATTTTTTTTTCATTATTTGTCTAATAATCCTAATTTTCTTTTTTTCCTTCTTCAGGGTGTTTGTACCATGACCACAGCCTTCCTGCACTTCTTCTTTCTAGCGTCCTTCTGCTGGGTTTTGACAGAAGCCTGGCAGTCATATATGGCCGTCACTGGGAAAATAAGAACAAGAGTTATAAGAAAACGATTTCTGTGCCTCGGTTGGGGTATGTTTCAAGATATTGAATGATAATTGAATACTCATATTTTGTATCTCCTGTACTGTTAAAACAAGGAACATAAATCAATTTAGAATTATAGTGCGAAGCCCAAAGCACATAGGTAATTTCACAGTTTAATATGATGTGATGTTTATGTGTACAATGTGCATACAGTAACACAAATGTTTTATTCACAAACCCTTGTTATAGGGTCCACAGGCTAAATTGTATGCAAGGCCATGTATAAATGTATCATTCTGTCATTGAACAGCTAAAATGTAATTGTTTATGTATTAAATTATAGTAGTCATAATAATGAATTATATAGCAATGAAATGTGTGGATAACACATCATAGTTATTGTATATTTCCTGTCAGGATTGGAATAGCCATGTGAAGTACACAATAGAAAGAGATTTATGGTGCCATATTTTCTAATGCCGAGTGTACATATGTAGTAATATTCTGTCATATTCATGTATCTATATTTGTCTTACTGTCCGTTTGGATTTCAGTTATGTAAAAAGGTTTTAGTGTTGGTATACTGTATGCATTTAGGAACTGTATGCCAGTTTATTTTTCTGTATTGCAAGTCTCCCGGTGCTGAATTCTTCTTTTCAATCATAACAACTCTCCCAATTTTCTATTTTTCCACCTTTGTGTTTTTAAACAAAATGGAAAAACTGCAAGTTTTACCACATAATAGATAACCACAATATCATTTTACCTGCTGACTATATTGATTACATCATATAGAGCTCAAATAAATTTCCTAGATGTTACAATACGGCACAATATACCTCGCTCTACCATGTAAAAAGAAAAAAAAAACAGCATAAAAGATATTAAAACATACCATACATAAGCAAATAAATCATTTACACATGGAGCATAATGATCACATTTATCTACAAGATCCCAAAACCATAAAAACATGAACCACATACTAGGGAAAAGGAAAGGCCAAAATTACTGCAAGTCTAGTTTACATTTTAAGCTCCGTGACAAAAAAGATAACAGTTGTAACCTAGCAACCTCTGTGTAATTTATCCACTTCTGAAATCTAACAGCATTTGAAAAATATACTGCATGATAAATTATTCATTTCTGGCAAATAGATGACCACATCTGCACTGCTCATATATCATTTAATACAATGCATTGTGTAGCTAGATCATCATTTGTAACCCATTCATATGCATGCAGAACAATTTACATGCAGAACAATATCAATCATGGAATAATCCAATATTCAGCAATAGGGAAAGGCCAATCTCTCACTGATTACTTCAAATATCTGGCAAGTCCAAATGGACATTTATCCGTTTCAGGACAAGCTGAATCATTCTAGGTGGAGTTTGGATAAAGGCCGGAACTACTTATTTGGGCTGACAATACAGGTTTTCATTCATATGCGCTCATAAGATAATACTTATCCTAGGTAGACATTGAAATTATAAACATTTTCTTGCTCAGTTAGTTTGGGCACTATGCAAAATTCCCCCCGACTTATATGTGTAATGTGCACCTAGACTATCAATAGCCAATCATAGGACAAACGAGTATCCTTTTTGAAACATGTTTGGCCGGTACTTGTTAGTATACCTTTACCTCATCTGTATTGAAAGTGCGGTTAACGCTTTTCAATATAACTGTATGCAAAAGGAATATATGCTGTTTGATATAAGCTTTTTTTCAATAGTAGAGCTATGCAACAGTGGCATACGTCTGTTTTTTTCAATAGTAGAGCTATGCAACAGTGGCATACGTCTGTGACATACGTTTGGTGAAAAGTTTTGAATTTTCCCATTGAACTTAACCTAATATGATTCATTCACATGTTCCGGTTTGTTAAGTTTTACATCTTGTATAGGTTAATACTATAATTTGTTGAACTTAAATTAAATTGACCAATAATAGTAATTATTTTTCATTTTTTTTACTGACCTTAGGGTTACCAGCATTAGTTGTGGCAATATCAATGGGCTTTACCAAAGCA
This sequence comes from Rhinoderma darwinii, assembly GCF_050947455.1. Taxonomy (NCBI): domain Eukaryota; kingdom Metazoa; phylum Chordata; class Amphibia; order Anura; family Rhinodermatidae; genus Rhinoderma; species Rhinoderma darwinii. Next base: position 189,753,194 of record NC_134690.1, read on the forward strand.
AAGGGATATGGAACTCCACACTAGTAAGTATCTTGACTCATTGGATAATATTCTTTGTTTTATTCTGTAGATAATATCTACTGACTTTTTAACCATTGTTAGTTCATTAATACATTAACTTGAATAGAGTTGTCTATATATCAGATTTTAATTGAATAGTAAGGATGTTTTCCTTTCCCAGACATTATATGTTTTAACTCTTTTTAAAGATGTTGTAGACCTTCAGAACTACTTTTTTATCGCATCAATGCATCTAAAATAGAATTAAAAATAAGCAACTTTGTAAATACTGTTGATTAAATATATTCTACAGTTTTCTGTCTACAGCTTTAACGTAGGCCTACGTGTTTCCATGGTTACAGACTACAGACATATGGGGGGATTTATTATGAAAACGCCAGTCTTATTATATAGAGCACCGGGGTAAAATGATAATAATTTAAGAGGCACATCTCTGACTGTATGTGCGGCAAAATCTATGCTAGCTTTGAGCTGGAGTAGATCTCCGCTATTTTAAATGAAATTTAATGCTATTTATTTTAATACAATTTTTGGGGATCTGGTGGCCATGCCCCACCTGCTAAGCCTCACCCACTTTTTTGAAAAGTGGTGGAGGCAGAGTAGGTATGCACAAGTTGTAAAATTTTTGTGCAAGCACATTGAGTTTTTGTGCATATTCCAATGGTTCTATGAAAGAAAACTGGCATAGAGTGAATAATAAATTCCCCCTATGTGCCGTTTAATGCTGTAGTCATAATCTTTTCTACCTGTCCATTGAATGTAGAGATCAGCAGCACATCACTGTTTCCTGAAAAACAGTTCCTCAGATAGTGTGTGCATGGTGCATTCAGTGTCAAGCTTCAGCCCCTCTAGTTCTAGAAATAGAAAAAAAATGCAGCACTCGTTTCTGATCCTAAAAAACCTGGGTAGTTGTATTTAGCAAAACCTTTTGATGTTTCGCCTTTACTGTGGGTCTTTCTGGCTTCTATCCCCCACTACTTGTTAATGTACATTCAGTGTGTTAGCAGTATGTACCTGGCATGATTGCATTCCTTTCTACCCTATGATTTGCTGTCATTTGAAATAGTGCATAATTTATATTTAGAGCATTAACAAAAAAAACAAATGTTGCCCTAAAGAATATCTGCACGATATACAGTGCAATAACCACTACTCAACTTTCTAAACCAAGCACATGTAATAGATTAATGAGGCTAATACTATAGTCAGTTTTGACAGCAACATAGCAGATAATGGATCATGGTTAGAATTAGGCTATTTATGCCTTCCTCAGGAGAGCGAGTGAATGATTCTGGTCACTGGAAGATCTCATTAATCACGTAACGTAGCTTCCAGCATAGTTTTATATGCAAAAAAAAATAATAAATTATGGTATCCACAGTGCTTATGCTAATGATTACATCCTGGATGGGAAAATCTCACCAGTAGTGCATATAAGGTTCCAAAGGCATCATGGATAAGCAAATATGTTAATGTACATTGGTGCCTATGCAGTTTCTCCCTGTTTATATCCAATCTGATATGAAATGACCCCAGTATCATGGTTCTAATGTCTAGCGGATTAATTATAGATTCACAAATTTTAATTTAGTTGAGATTTTTATGTTATGGTACCAAGCCTCAGTATTTAACTGTATACTCATAGAGTCAAAGACTATATAAAAACAACATAGACAGTCCCATTGAAAGAAAGGAACATAAGGTTTTATGACAGGCTATATGATTTTCTTTGTTCATCTAATTTCCAGCTGCTGGCTGTCACTTGAAGGAGGCCTTTTGTATGCCTTTGTTGGACCTGCTGCTGCTGTTGTCTTGGTAAACTGAACATTTATTTTTTTGGGTTATGTTTTTATTTTACAAACTTACATTCTCAAAATGCTAATGTTCTGTGTTTTCCAAAGAGGGAGACAGGGGGAGACAGGGGGTGACAAGGGGTGACAGAGGGAGACAGAGGAAGACAGGGGTAAACAGGGCTTAGACAGGGGGTGACAGAGGGAGACAGGGGGTGACAGAGGGAATCAGAGGGAGACAGAGGGAGACAGAGGGAGACAGAGAGAGAGACAGAGGGTGAAGCAGGACCCATCAAGTCCATGCATTACACAGATGCCCAATTCATTTCAACAGGCACCATGCAATGCTTAACTTCTCCCATAGTGGCACTGCAAGGGAAGGGTACTTGATCTTGCTGCTGGTTTCATCTGAAAACTAGAGCTGATCGCTATTGATCCCAGCAATAGGACATCATGAGTTTATTAACGGGGGACCTAATGAAAAGTGATTTTAAGAGCTTATTTACAAGGTGCAGCCAAATAGCACTTTATGTTGTAATTTTCACAAAAAAAAAACAACGGATTTCATCGCGCTGTGTGAATAGACCTCAATTCTACTGCTTAGGGAATAAAGATCTACATTTGAAACACTAACAAAAAAAATAATAACTAGTAAATTGTAATATGAAGAGAGAAAGAAAAAGAAGGATGGATGGAGGAGAAGAGTAAGGTTTGGTTGTCTGCTTCTTAAACCTAACGTTTGATACTTTGTACATAAATGAAGAGGGATGGTATTGTTGTATCTGTATCTGTTGTATGTAAAAAAAAAAAAACAGAGATGCAGATGTCTCTATTGTTCTTTTGACATTGCATAGCCTCTATCTATAAAGAAAAATGCGAGATAAAATATTATCATCTTGAGATATGATTGGCTCTACTTAGCTCCATATTTCAACACACCTAGAAGTAGGTTGCTCTTGAAAAAACTGAAGAGTTCATAAAAGTTCAATGTCAAAAACTGATCTGATCAAGGATGTTTTGAGTTGTATTATATCCTGTTACTGTGCTGCTCAAATCCTCATGTGCAAACTAATCCAATAAACAGTGTTGAAATTATGCATACAATTCCCCAATGTGTGATCATCAAACAGCACATCTGTATCTCTAAAATGGAAATAAACTACCATGAGACACTGTGCCAAGTCTAGTCAGAATATTATTCTATTCTATAAATATTTCATTGCATACTATTTGACAGACAAGGCTTGAAAATTAATATACATTGTACAAATTGCAAGAAATTAGGCAAGGAAATGTTCACGGTGTAACGTTTAACCTGTCGGACATATGTATTGAAAACCAGTTTTGCCAGTTGTAATGACACAACAAATGATGAGTTCAGTTATCTATTTCATTAGTGATTGCAATATATATATTTTTATATATTTTATTATCACATGCTAATTGTAATTGTTGATTGGGTTTCCTTTTAAATAATCTTTTTGTTGCGCAGGTCAACATGGTAATTGGAATTTTGGTCTTTAATAAACTTGTTTCCAGAGATGGTATCCTTGATAAAAAGCTCAAACACAGAGCAGGGTAAGTGGATTCCGAATGTTTTGTCACCATTTGTAATCACATTTTTTTCATTCTGCATTTTTTTTCTCTTAATTTAGTTCTGTAGTAGTTACATAACTGCATGCCTCATGAGAAGTTGATATTTCATTCATGTTTATACACGTATTTCATAAAATGACCAAAAATGATCAACTAAAAGTGCAGAATCATCATAAACTGACATGCCAACATGGCTGTAAACTCTAAATATGAGTAATGTACACTTAATAGCAGGTGTAGTGATAGAAGCAAAGATTATTTCATCTACGGTCACATTTGTTTATGAACTTCAGATCTTTTACTTTTAGAGTCTGAAAAGATATGTTTGCTGTTATGTTACTAATATTCAAATACATTTGAATTAAAATCTACTTCTACATTTTATTTAAAATATAGAAATAATAAGCTGAATAATTATTTAATTGGAATGGCCTAAACTGTCTGACACTGATTTTTAGAAATAAAAAAGGGTTAATTAATAAGTACGCGACATGCTCTCGTGTCTGTAGATGTATGAAATGCCGGTATGGTTGCTATCATATTTCCATTATAGAGGTGGTCTTATGAAGATAACCCCTTCCATATGTCCTATTAGGGCATATGGATGTCAAAGAGAAGGCCACTTGGGAGCCGACTCCCCTAGAGTGGAGTGCTGAGAACAAAAAGAGGCGCTGGTTCTGACGGACTGGCCCTTCCGTTTATTACTTGACTAGCTATTTATTTAAATGGCCAGCATGTAATACTACATTTCCTCTGCAGTGGAAACGTATGGCCAGACACTCTTTTCTCTGATAACAGCTAGACTTGTGATGATCAGTTGTTCACTGAGCTCACAGATTGGCATAAAATCGATATGAAAAAGCTCTCTGTGCCTCCAAATAAAATCAGAGGCACACGGGGGTTCAGTATGGGCCCATAAGATTCTATGCGCGCCATATTACGGATCTGGACATCACGGAACCCATGCAGAGCAATAATATGAATGTATGCATGAGGCTTAAGGGTGGGCATTATCATACAGGTTTTACTGCAGATTTCACCCACTTTCCACACCAATACCACTAAGTTTTGGGGTGAGTCCAACATAAAAGAAAAGTTATAACTTTATTACAAAAGTCAGGCTTCCATACTAAATTGTTTAATTTTTGTAATTTGTCAAAAAAAAATTTAATCAGTCATCCCAAAGTATTGTGTGTGGTTTGTGTTTGCATGACAGACACGTAATACCTCAATTCTTCGTAGCTGTCTATAAACCAACATTTGAATCAGATTCATTTTAGGTGTTCTATCATGGAGGTCATAGTATAATTGCCCCATTAGAAAACCATTATCAAAGTTTTTCTTTCACGTTTGTTTAAGATTTTTTGTGTTATTTTATGGTCAATACTTTGTTATTGAAATTGGCATTGTTAAACAAAAAGAGATCATCAATCGGTTCTGGTTATAGGTAACATCTGTAGTGTAATTATAGTTATCTTTTGTTCTTGAATTTTAAGCTTGTTGCTATGGATACTGTTTCTTCGTTACCTGACTTCTTCACCCCAGAGATTTGCTGCTATCCTTTTGCATTACCAGTTACTTTGTTGTATCTAACTTCCCATTCCCTTAACCTTTTCCCTCCGCAGCCATTTTTCGGATTTTCACTTTTGTGTTTTCCTCCCCACATTCCAAAAGCCATAACTTTTTTATTTTCTCATCAATATTGCCGTATGAGGGCTTGTTTTTTGCGGGACGAGTTGTAGATTTTCACAGTCCCATTTTTTGTACCATATAATGTAGTGGGAAACGAGAAAAAATATATATGTGGGGTGGAATAGGAAAAAAAACATCAATTCCTCAAACTTTTGGGTGGTTTTGTTTTTACGGCGTTCACCGTGCGGTAAAAACGGCATATTAACTTTATTCTGCGGGTCAATACGATTACAGTGATACCAAATTTATATAGTTTTCTTTATGTTTTACTTCTTTTACAAGGAAAAAACTGATTGTTAAAAATAAAATTTGAGTTTTGTCGCCACATTCTGAGAGCCATAACGTTTTTATTTTTCTGTCGATTTAGCCGTGTGAGGGCTTATTTTTTGAGGGGCGAGCTGTAGTTTATATTGATACCATGTTGGGGTACATGAGACTTTTTGATCACTTTTTATTTCATTTTTTATGGGAGATGAAAGGACCAAAAAACTGCAATTCTGATGTTTTTATTTTTTTATTTTTTACAGCGTTCACCATGCGGACTAAATAATGATATATTGTAATACTTCAGACTTTTACGGATGCGTCGATACACGTTATATTAGCTTTTTATTTTTATTACATTATGCTTGAGGGAAAATGGGAACAGGGTTTTTTCTTTTACTTTTAATATTAAAAAAAAAATTATTTGTTAAAAAAATCGTTATTTGACTGTTTTTTACTTTTTTTACTTGTCCCCCTAGGGGACTTTAACCAGCGATCGTTAGATCGCTTGCACGATATACTGCAATAATAAAGTATTGCAGTATATCGTGATTCTGACAGTCTCCTATGAAGCCCTATGAAGGGCTTCATAGGAGTACAAAGATGGTGGACCTGGGGGGCTTCATCAGGCCCCCAGGATGTCATGCCAACCAACGGCACCCCCCCCCCCCGATCTCACCGCAGAGGGCCCATTGGAACATTACAGCGGGTTGCTCCCCTGTTTTTAGTCATTTAAATGCCGCGATCGCTATTGACTGCGGCATTTAACGGGTTAAACAAGCGGGATCATGCTCATATGGGATCCCACTCATTACCCGGAAGTGTCGGCTATAACACACAGCCGACATACTCGCTCTATTGAGCGGGCTCAGCCCGTGAGCCCGCTCCCTATTTCCCCACCTGGCATGTGCCCGTATATATACGGCGGATGTCGGGAAGGGGTTAAACTAGTTTATACAAAGATACATATTTTACACCCAGAAAGGATAACCGATTTGGTTGTTTTTTCTAATGTAACCCATATTATGGCGACATTCGGTGCCTAACAGAGGCACCACAAGGTGTCTCTGAGTACAACATGTGTAGTAGGGCACCATACTGATGCCCCGAGCACTCCGTGTACTGCCAGATTTCTTCATACAACATTGTCATGTCCATAAGGCCTAAGTCTTTCCTTTACATGATTATAGTCTTTAGGATACTTTCCTGATTTTGGCTTATAAAACATACAAAAAAAAATTGCACCAAATCTGCATAGTGTGAATAAGGCCCACATTTTTTGCATACATTCATTTTGGAGTAAAATGATAAATATGTCAGGCTGAGATTGGGCGATACAATGGCTTAAAGGGGTAATCCAATCTTAGACATTTATTACATATCCATAAACTGGTGAGATGGCCAATGGCGTAGCACAGTAAGCACTTATGTATTGTACTGCATATCAACTTGTCTGTCTCAAGTTACTCAAGTCTACTGCTGAATGACAAACCGGGTGAAGGCAGACAAGAAGTAATCTTTCCTTGCAGTACTCAAACTATTGTTTTGTTCTTTAATCAGACTTTTATATGATAAAAATGTCCTACAATTTTGCTGCTGTACAGTCTGTGCAACTTTGGTACATAACTGACTATGGTTCTGCTTCTGACATAGATCCAACAGCACACTTCTTCTGGCTGCAGGGCTGACCTCATCTGCGAGTCTCGAGGGAGTATCACACATCAGTGTAAAAAAGAGAAGAGGACCAAGAGAACCCAGGGAGGAGGGAGAGATCACACAGGCAGCATCGGCATTGAGAGAGAGAGAGAGAGGAGAGATCACACAGGCCGCATCGACATTGAGAGAGAGAGAGAGGAGAGATCACACAGGCAGCATCGGCATTAAGAGAGAGGAGAGATCTCACACCCACAGGCAGCATCAGTGTCAGCGTATCTACAGTAGAGAGGACATTATACAGGGGCTGTATTAGAAGGGCAACGCAGTGCAGAAAAGAAGCTGTGCTTTTTTATGGAGAAGTGTTTATAGCCTTCTAAAAGGCAGCGTCTACTGTGCCATTCTGCTTCCTTATATAATACAGAAAATTAATATAAATCATATCTTCAATCTTTTATCTCCTATTGTTCTTTCTCTGGCCCATGAAAGGTTGTTTCATTATTTTCCTGCACATTTTATGATTCCAATTCCTATGTGTTGCAATGAATTAACCTCCTCATTGTCTTATGACTGATTGGGAGGCTAAATATCTCCCTATGGCATTTGACTATTCTTTAACTATATAACTTTATAAGCCAGTAACATAAGCCAAGAGTTCCCAGTACTCCCATGCAGTATAGCACGAGGAAGCACATTCAAATGGCTCAGGAATACAGAACTTTCAAAAAAATAAAAAAAAAGTGCACAGCGCACCATGTTTTGATGCCAAAAGATAAGTTTATATTGAACAACATTTCAGACAAGGTCCTTCAGGGTTGGAATGGAAAAAAGCATGGGAAGACAATGTCGTCCCATTGACTAGTGTGGCTATTCATATGTCAGCTTTGTATCTTAACAATATATATTTGCCATTCATTTCTTTATTTTGTATACTTATGAAATTGTAGATCAGTGAAAAATGTGTTCCTAGCTGCTATAGGACCTGTAGGAATATAAAGGAATCTAGTCTACATTAATTAGGATGAAATGCTCTCAATATGAGGGCTACAAACAGTGGCTTGTCGATACTATTACTATGGTACACATGGGTCACTGTAATGGTTCATATTATAGTCCTCCTATTAAGTATCAGAAAGACACTTTGTCCTGGAATTAACAATACTGATACTAAAAAAGGAAAACAACGTGGATTGGAAATTAATTAAGTAAGTATAATATGGACAACGACAGCCAGTAAAGTTCTGGCAGTTAATGTTCTTGTAAATCAAAAGGGGGAACCGAGTGGTTGCTGTGAGAAACCATTCCCACTCATTTTTGCACAATAATTGAATCTTAAAGCAACACTCTACATAAAATGTATACATTGTGATATGCCTAGTGCAGGGCCTGAGGGGACTGTACACGACTCATGGACAGAAAGAACACCAAAAAGAGAATCCCTGTGTCATGCTCCACCCCCTCATGACCGGCACTAGGCATAACATAGTGTATTACGTTTGCCCTGAGTGTTCCTTTAACAAGAGAAGCATTTTCTCCTGTATCAAAGCACTAATCATATGTAAATTTTGAAATATGCACATTTTTTTCCTTTAATGATACTTACTTTTTGATTTGCATTCTCTGCGTACTTGTACCACTGTAGTGAGGTTACATTTTATAAAGCAATCATAATATGAGATACATTTAGCCAGTATATAAATTAGTTGGAGAGAAAAGTATTCTCTGTAGAAAGCAATTATTTGTCATTTGCAATGTTATAATTCACAAAATAAGCCACCTGTGGTCTACTGTCATGTAAAAGAATTTTGGATGAATGTGTTGCATATTTTAATTTGGTATTGTGTACCGTAAACATTGGTCTAATTAGTTACAACAGTTTTTTCTCTGATTTTATTTTTATCATTGAATTATAATGAGGAACGAACAATAAAAATACTTGTGGAAGGAACCAATTAAGTCAAACAGTTTGTGTATTACACACTTATGAAATGTGTTTATAGCAGCAGGAAGTGACATAGGTTATACTCCCCGCGGAGCCGATACTTCCAGTAATAGTTGATGTAGGACATGAAACATTGTCTTATAAAAGCCACTAACCACGGCAATATCTCAGAGGTAGGAATACAAGGGGATGCAGGTAGTTAACACTGTAGTCTATAGCTATGGTTATTCAGTACATCTTCAAAACTGAAAATTTGATCATTTGTTGTGCATTTATTTTGCTATTATTCATTAGAAATTGTATTTTATATATGAATTCTGGACTGATGCTTCTGCACTATTTAGCAAACAATAATCATATTCAACTACAATAGATCATTAAATTCCATTCACTTAAATCCTACATTCAGGCTATGCAAGTTGAATGGATTGATCATTTAAATTATATTTAGATATTATGTTCTTACTATTGCTACTATTATTATTGATATTGACTAAAATGATAAATAAGTTCCTGAAAATGGCCCATTTTAGCCTGAATATAGGACTGTCATCATATGTCTGATTTAGTACCTGCTTTTGTTAAGCTCAATGTATATTCAACAGCTTTACTTTTGCAAAATGAGAACTTCTCACTTTGTAAAGAGAGACACAAGTCCTGCATGCATGAATGAAATTATCCTTCTTGTATATGTAGTGATTGTCACAAACTATTATTTCAATAGCTAGATATATATATATATATATATATATATATATATATATATATACATATATTACAAAAATTCCATTATTAAACAAATCAATGCATTCATCATGTTACGTATGCATGAGATCTTATTTAAAAACAAACAACAAATCTACAGCAGCAATTATTTTGGTGAAAATTGAATACTTTGTTCTTTTTGTGGGTGTTCTGTTTGTTTGCAGTCAGATGAGTGAGCCTCATAGCGGTTTGACGCTCAAATGTGCCAAGTGTGGAGTAGTTTCAACAACAGCTTTGTCAGCCACCACCGCCAGTAATGCCATGTTAGTCTAAATCATTTACATCTTCTTGTTACAAATCTTTTACCGTGCATGTGTGAAAATAGCCTGATACAATTTGTGTTCTTCTAATAATAATACAATGTCTTTTCTGTTCTGTTTTTTTCTTTTGCTGTTTTTAAACATTAGCATCAAATTATTAAATTAAGAACCTCCTTTAATTAAAGAGCTTGCATCAGCAATAACCCCTTCAGTTGCATGGTGGTCTAGTATAATATTATTAAATAACTTCATATAAATAGTCCACGGGTCATCTCGGCACTGAAGGGTGTTGGCTGTTAATTATAACTACTATTGTAACATATTTATTTGCCATGCACAATCTGGTTCAGCAAACAAATATTTCTGTCTGAATAGGGCATCCCTCTGGAGTTCTTGTGTTGTCCTCCCACTCCTGGCTTTGACGTGGATGTCCGCTGTTCTAGCAATGACAGATAAGAGATCGATATTGTTTCAGATACTCTTTGCAGTATTTGATTCATTACAAGGATTTGTCATTGTGATGGTCCACTGTATTTTACGAAGAGAGGTGAGAAAAATATTTTTCCTTACTTACCTTAATATCAGTATATGGGTTGTTCTTAGCACATGCATAAAAATATAGCTAAATGTAATCAAAACAAATATTTATAAACAGAATCCTAATGTAACACATCTGTAAAGTTCATATCAAAGTCTGGTTTCAACTTAACTTGACTAAAAATTTCTTGGCATACTAGCATCAGCTGAATAACTTTGGAGGAGCAGTCTAACTTGGATCATGGTAGACTGAGGGATTTCACATTTTGGAGAGTAAGGTTTATGCCACGTTCTGACGTGGTGGAATTGCTGTTGAAGTCCGCTGTGGACAGTCCGCAGTGGAATTCTGCGACAGCCATTTTTTACCTTTATTTCTATACATTTTTAGGAAACTTAGTTAAGACGTTGCGGTAAATAACTGTGCGGAATTTAGGCTGCGGTGCAGAATTTTCCCTCTGCAGCATGCACATTATGTTGCGGAGAAGCAGCGGAATTTCACTACGGATTTCAGCCTTTGCAATGCAAAAAATGAAATCTGTGGCAAGTCCGCTGTGATATCCGCAACTTCTGAATTACCTGTCAAATATTCAAATGTTGGTGCAGATTCGTTGCATAATTGCCACGAATCTGCACCAACATTTGCAGCGGAAATATTCTGCCACGTGTGAACGGGGCCTTAAAGTCCACCACCAACTGCCGACTGTCTTATGGCTCTCCTATAGGCAGACTATGGACTCCTATAAATGCCAGTCTTTAGTTTACTTACTGTAGGTCCTGCTCTTCTCTATGTTGTGATTACTTTGGCAAATAACATGACTGTGTTTAGTCACTATGTACAACGAGACTATTGAAATCATTCCATCAAATGTACGGCATAGATGTACGCAACAGAATGCCTATACTGTTACTTATGTCTGCCGTTGACTACCATTGAAAAAAAAACGTATATCCCATACAGTTGTATCGAAAAGTATAGTTGACTATACTTTTTAATACAGTTCAATACAGTTGATTCAAAAGTATACTAATGTATACAGGCCACATGTTTGCCAAACGGTCACTATTTTGGCCTACAATTGGCAAATAATTGCATAGTGGGAGCATAGTCATTACTTGCTAATCAGAGGTATACTTAAAACATTAAATGTGAAAATTAATATTAAATTGAGTTGGTATACTATATAAAAGTATATACTAGTTTGAAAGATAGTTTGAAACAAAAGCATCAAAGCAGACCCTTGGTATGTATGTCTTATGCAAACGATTCATTACATAGCAAACAATCAAAAATGTACTATACTATCAAAGGACGAGAAAATTTAAGTATGGACTCATCACTGCAGCTAGCAGCAAAATGCTTTTTTTTGGCATCTAAATATTGGGTTGAAGCCTAGAATTTGCTAAGTGAACTCCCTGAGTACCTGATTTGGCAAACAGAGGTTTTATCACTGAAAAGTACACAGATGGCTTGAGACTGTTGTTTGCCATGCCACACATAAAAATCCAGTAAGGTGGAAAAATCGATATTGAAGTTTATATAGAATACAAAGATGACTTAATTAGATTGATGTTGCAGTTAAAGTCCAATTCCAGTTCTTAATATGAGTGTAAACAATGAAGACATGAATAATAAAGCTGATTTTACAAGATATAAAAGTAAAATGGTCATAAAACAAAAATAGGTAATTCTATTAATGACAGTATGTTACACGGTGTTATATCCACAAATATTGTATGACAATAGCAGTATGAAATCTTGAATGTTGGTTCTATGTGGGATGGTGACAGGGTATCATTCTTCTTCTTCTTCTTCTACTTCTTCTTCTTCTTCTTCTTCTTCTTCTTATTATTATTATTATTATTATTATTATTATTGTTACTATTATTATTAGTGTTGTTATTATGTTTTGGAAATTGAAAATATATATCAAGCATGGATCCTGACCTCTTACCATTTTTAAATTGCGTCCCCTCACAACCACTCTCTTCTATTTTAGCAATTATTATAGCTTTTATTGTTCTTGCTGCTATTGCTCTCTAGGAAACTTTCACCTCTAACCTTCACCGATAGTTTAATCAATGCATAATACAAATGTGTATGGCCAAACCAGATTAAGATGTGAGGTTGAAGAACTATAGAGTATAAAACTACGATGCTAACCTGTATTATATAACAATTGGCCCAGAATTAGATTTATTAATTATTTTACGTATATTCTGACATATATATTTATCTAAACCAGAGAATATATGGGTATGCACCATTGGTATTCACTCTATAACATAATCTATGAAACAGACGTTCAGAGGTACAGCACTAAAATATTATTGTATTTAGAAACAGATCGTCTAGTACCTTCTATCAATTACAGGACTTATACATATTACAATATGTAGGAGTGAAAACATTATTTTTAGCAATTGTTATTATATACATGTACTAAAATAAATAGTTCCCATTGGTGTAAATGTGTTTCATTGGTCGCAACAAATTAAGAATTTCCTTGTTATTAATGATTAAATGCTATTGCTTTAGAATTTGCCTGTTCATCTGTGCACATAAACAATATTCACAAATATCCTTCCCATCATTGAAGAAATATATTGCTCTTTAATGGCTAGAGACTTGATAGTAGAAAATATAATTTTTTTTAGTTCTTTGGGTTTTTTTTATGGTGGAAAAGCTCACTTTTGGTCTTCAAACTTGACTTCAGAGTATCTCTCTTTTATGAGTTTCTTTCAACAGCGTCTTTCTCTTTGCCTTTTTTTCCTATGAACTTTATTGGTTAAGCATCTAAGAAACAGTTGTTATAAGAGCAATCTCTTCTATCTTAGTCATAAAAGCATGTCATTTCTTTATATTTATTTATAGCTCTCTACGTAATCGTACTTACTAGCACCCCCCAGGCATGGTCTCTTCTTCCATGAGGATGGCCTGTTTAACCCCTTCCCACCACAGCCCTTTTTCAGATTTTCATTTTCGTTTTTTCCTCCCCATCTTCCAAAAGCCATAATGTCTTTCCGTTGATATAGTACTCTGAGGGCTTGATTTTTGCGGGATGAGTTCTAGTTTTTCGTAGCACCATTTATTTTGCCATATAATGTATTAGGAAACAGGAAAAAAATATGTTTTTTTGCACGCCAGTTTTATGGAATTCACTGTTCAATTAAAACAACATGTTAACTTTATTCTATGGGTCAATACGATTACGGCGATACCAAATATATATAGTTTTTTTCTATATTTTACTACTTTTACTACTTTTACAATTAAAAACCTAAGTGTAAAAAAGAAAATGTATTTTGTGTCGCCAAATTCCGAGAGCCATAACTTTTTTATTTTTCCGTCGATTAAGTGGTATGAGGGCTTATTTTTTGCGGGATATGCTGTAGTTTTTAACAATACCATTTTGGGGTACATGCGACGGTTTGATCACATTTTATTTAATTTTTTGTGGGAGATGAGGTGACCAAAAAATAGAGATTCTGGCGTTTACATATTTTTTTTTTACGGCGTTCACCGTGCGGGTTAAATAAGGATATGTTGTAATAGTTCAGACTTTTACGGATGCGGTGATGCCAATTATGTTTATTAATTTATTTTTTTACTATGCTCTAGGGGGAAAATAGGAAAAGGTTTTTTTTTTTAACTTTTAATATTTTTTATTTTTTTCACACAATTTTTTTTAAATTTAACTCATTTTTGCTTTTTTTATTATTCCCGCTAGGGGACTTCAACCAGCAATCGTTAGTTTGCTTGCACGATATACTGCAATACTAATGTATTGCAGTATATCGTGATCCTGACAGGCATCTATGAAGCCCTACCAGAGGCAGGGCTTAATAGGTGCACAAAGATAGCAGACCTGGGGGACTTCATTAGGCCCCCAGGCAGCCATAGCAACAATTGCACCCCCCCCCCCGGGATTGTGTTGCGGGGGGCGCGATAAGCTGTAAGAGGGTCGCCCCCTCTTTCTAACGATTTAAATGCTGCGGTCGCTATTGACCGCAGCATTTAACGAGTTAAATGAGCGGGATCGCGCTCAAGTGTGATGCCGCTCGTTACTCTGACGTGTCGGCTGTAACAAACAGCCGACACCCGCATCGTATACTTCCCCCTATACTTCCCCTACCCAACTTTGGCGTATGGATACGTCAAATGTCGGGAAGGGGTTAAGGAAGATTTACAACTTTGCCATAATATTTTCATTTTTAATGACCGACTTATTTGGGGTATTCAACGATTTGGAAATGTTCTTACATTTATGTACTGACTGGCCCTTTTCAATTATATCATCTTGACTTCTCAGCAGTAGAACCTTCTAGACATATTCAATACAATATCGCGATATGCCATCAAAACTCTTGAACGGCATCAATATACATCACAACTAGAGATGAGCGAACTTATGAAAAGTTCGGTTCGGCTGGGTCGCCGAATTTCTTGAAAAAGTTTGATTCGGACCGAACTAGTTCGGACCGATCCTGTAATTCAAGAAAGCCCATAAAAATCGTGTATGGAGCTCCCGTAATGACAGGTGGCTACATGTGTGCACCCGGCATTACGGCAGCGTTGCTAGGCGACATCAGTAAATAGTCACTGACCAGGGTGCTGAAAGAGTTAACTGATCAGCAGTAACTCTTTCAGCACCCTGGACAGTGAATTCCGATCACAATATAGAGCAACCTGTAAAAAAAAAAAAAAAAGACGTTCGTACTTACCGATAACTTCCTGCTTCTTCCTTCAGTCCGGCCTCCCGGCTGTTGCCTTGGTGACGCGTCCCTCTCGACATCCGGCCCGAGATCCCTGGATGATGTTTCAGCCAATGTGACCGCTGCAGCCAATCACAGGCCAATCACATGCTGCAGCGGTCACATGGACTGCCGCGTCATCCAGGGAGGTCGGGCTGGATGTCAAGAGAGGGACGCGTCACCGTTGCCTTGGTGACGCGTCCCTCTTTCGGCATCCAGCCCGACTTCCTTTGATGACGCGGCAGTCCATGTGACCGCTGCAGCATGTGATTGGCCTGTGATTGGCTGCAGCGGTCACATTGGCCTGGGATTGGCCTGTGATTGGCTGCAGCCTGTGATTGGCCTGTGATTGGCTGCAGCGGTCAATTGGACTGAATCGTCATCCCGTGAGGTCAGACTGGAGGAAGAAGCAGGGAGTTATCGGTAAGTAGGAACTTCTATTTTTTTTTTACACATTGATGTATATTGTGATCGGAAGTCACTGTCCAGGGTGCTGAAACAGTTACTGCCGATCGCTTAACTCTTTCAGCACCCTGGACAGTGACTATCTCCTGACGTCGCGTACCGGAAAATCAGTGACTCATAAGCCGGGTTCGGTCAAAACGTGTTCAGCCGAACCAGGTGAAGTTCGGATTCCCTGCGAACCGAACTTTTCACGATGTTCGGACCGAAACCGGGTTCGGTTGTCCCGGTTTGCTCATCTCTAATCACAACCACTGTATGGTTAAACATAGACACTAATAGCATAGACATCTCATGACTGAGTATCGCAAAATCATGTTTTTTTTAAAGCCGGCCATCTCGCGCCACGCATCTCAGGATATGTTGAAATAAGAGGAGAGCTAAAAATGGACACATATATATTTAGATTTCATTTAACGTAGCCTCGCCCTGTAACATAACCCACCCGGTACAATAGCTCTCTCTAAAGTAGATCTTAAAACAACTGTAAAATACGTTGCTTGATGTTTTTTACACTGTAGTATAGATACCATGGTATGTTGAAACTTTCTTCTATTCACTTCCATGAAACAACCTAATTAGTGCTAATTGGTGTGTAAAATGTTTCACTGACAAATGTTGATCCACAAACTCTGTGTGATGATGGCAGAGAAAGAAAATTTCATGATGTTTCACAGTAGGAAATAATTGCATCTTCTAAAAAGGAAGTCAGTCATGTGGTGCTTTCCATTCAATACTCATTTTCTACTATCAGCGCAATTTGGAATAACTACTAGGCCAAGAACTAGTCAGAATGATCCCATATTGAATAAGGAGACTTTCACAGTTGCATACTATAGACCTCAGAGGGTCCACAGTGTTAGGATAAAAGTTTTGTAGCCTAACAAATGGACATTTTGTAAGTACCACTTGACATTTGTAGTTTCCAAAGTTTTAAAGGATTGAGATGAGATTTTGGATGCTTATTTAATTATTGTAACCTCCTAAAATTGTTCTATTCCTACTGGTACACAGAGGCGGATAGTGAGCTGAGTCAGACTTCTAGAGAGTCAGTAAACATAGCAGCTGGTGTAGACTTCATAATGAACAAAAAAAATACCAAAATGACTCAAATGTAGTTATTGACTTATAAACATATTCAGTAGCCATAATACTTGTTTATTTGGTGTGTTAAATCAAAGACGATATAGATGTAGCATCACCCTGGGGCAACTTGAGCACAAGCGTGAAAACTTATTTTGATGCCATTTGTCAACATATTTGTAAACCTGAGTCAAGTTCAGAGATGGTACAAATAGTTGTGTAATGCTTTGGATTCTTTGCAGGGATGACGCTTCTTTCTTCTCACGCAATGGAAATGTCAGACTGAAAACAAAATTGAAATGTAATATTTCTTCTATAATTACGGTATCTAGTGTATAGCTTATTCATGACACGAGACTCATAGCTTAGCTGTATCCCAGACTTAAGCACCGTATGTAATATGCACCGTATAAAGGGCAACATTTTAAGCTTGTCTCTGTGCTTAGATTATACCTGCAGCGGAGCGCTTATCGTTCACGGGCAGACTGGCAGAGCATGTGATTCTCAAGTAATTAAAGGTTTCTAGATCAATTAATTCAGTCGAGATGATGAATGTTGTCAGAGTTGTCAGCGAGCCTTTGAGGACCTTAGCATTTTTAGGGTTGATTCTACCACTATTATAATAAAACACATCATCATTCTGGAAGTAACCTTGTGGATAATTGTTAAACACTAAACAATGTATATCCATTATTCTGCTGAAAAGAGGAAATCATTAGGATGTATTGGCACATTTACCATATTTACCTGCTATGGAATATTCTTCATAATGTTTTACAAAGGTTTAACTGTTTTCAAAGACTAACATTTTTACTAAAGTATTTGTTTCTGAGATACCTGAACTTAAATTGTTTGACATTTGCTTAGTTCAGAGCTGAGTGGTTGCCTTGGTTACTAATGCTGTTACGGATGACTAAAGATGTTGTGGATGACTATAGATGGGAAAGAATGCACAATTTTGCAGCATTTCAAGTCTTTGGTACAAGTATATATGATATATATTTTAAGGTAACATTTTTTCTAGGACGTACTGTACCCACTTCAGAATCAAGAGCAACTTAAATTGTATTTTTTTTGTTGTTTTTTTTTTACCTATTATTGACTGGACATGTATTCTACGGTAAATAATTAGAGTGAATAATAGAATAATTAATTAATATAAAACATTGCACCTCGTCAAATATTACATTTTGTTAAAATATAATATGCAATTGGTGGTTTTCCATTTATAACAAACATGATATTAGCAGGCCCCCTTAATAAGTTTTACTTTTTCACAGACACAGTACTGCTATTAGAATTTGGAAGTTATTGGTTGGTAGTGCCATGTGCACTCTGAACTTTAGTCACTGCTTACTGGATAACTGTTTGTTAAAGGGGTTTTCCAGCCAGTAAAAATTGATTGCCTATCCTCAGAATAGGCCATCAATAGCTGATGGGTCAGGGTCTGATGGGTCAAGACGCCTGCCGATCAGCTGTTTTGAAGGGGGTGCAATACTCGTACGAGTGCTGCTTCCCATTCATTTCTATTTGCTCAATGTGAATCTCTGACACAGATGTAGCAGCGATTCACAGATATTGCAGCCTTCTTCTCCCATTGAAGTGAATGGGAGAAGAAAGCTGCAATACTTGCGCTGCACCCTCTTCAAAACAGCAGATCGGTTAGGGTCCCGGTAGTCGGAACCCGACCCATCAGCTATTGATGGCCTATCCTGAGGATAGGTCATCAATATTAACTGACTGGAAAACCCCTTTAAGTTAAAGAGGTTTTTCAGTTTTACATAAGTAAAGCTTAATCGCTGTATCTGTCTCATATACTTTTTGTTTCAATTCCAAACTATTATCAAGATAGTTCTTTACTGTCAGTGAATGGGAACACTCTTGTTTGCATTCAGAGAAAGCAAACGGTACATAGCTAGTCCTGCTCTCATGTGAGAAGGGAATACAATTGTATCTAGTCTAGGCAATGAGATGTGAGCTAACGGCCTGGACTTCAGAAGGATACATTTAGCAAACTACCAGATATATTTGATGAGTTTAGGACATAGAGCATTGCTTAGACTAGACACAATTGTATCAATTTCTCGGCTGAGAGCTGGACTAGGTATCTACATGTTTTTAACTTCTAGATATAAGAAAGAATGTTTACATTCACTGACAGCAAACAAATATGTTAAAATTGTGAGGAAGTGATACAAAAAATGCATTAGAAAGTTGCAAATTTTTAAATTCATACAGTGAATAAGTTTTATTTAAATAAAACTGGGAAACTTATTTTAATCCCTCAACATACATGTACTTGACATTCGCTAAGAGGAAGTATGGAGGAGGCTCAGGGGCTGCGTACACCTCACTGCAACAGATCACTTTGATTCCAGCTGTTTAACCCCTTAAATTCATTGAAAGAATTAGAATTAGGGGGGTGGCCCCCTCCAAAGTGCCATCAGCCGATGGTCGTCATGGCAGCCTGGAGGCCTAATGAAGGCCCCTAAGTAGAAATAAAGAGTACAGTATCTCATCTGCAGATACCTAGTGAAGTATGTAAAAACGTATACATACAAATTCATAAGAATTAAATTTATGGTAAGTAATAATAATAATAATAATAATAATAATAATAATAAAATAACAACAATGTCAATAATGGAAAATATACTATTACTTGAACATTAGTAAGACTAATGATACCGTATTGTACTTTAATTACATAGATCTTTTTAGCTTATGCTAGCTCCTTTTTTCTTAAAATGGGCCAACTATCCATATCTTCCCCGTAATCAATAGTAAAAAATATCAATACAAATTGTGTTGTATTAAATCATCTCTGACAAAGAAATAATTTCTTGCTGTGTTATTTGTATATATTGCTAACTAGTTATACAGTTTTGTCTAGGCCCATGAAATCTTTCATATTATGTGTAATAAGTTTTTACCAACAAAACCAAATTTGAGGATAAATATTATTTTTGTAATAACAAGGCAGACAGAAGCATACATACACCATATACAATTGTGATTAAGTCACGTCAGGTCATGTTTGACTCCAGGCCACCACATGACTAGAGCTTCATTGGAATGTCCTGTTTTTTAATTGGATATCTAAGCTTCCCAGTGGCAATTTCATGATATCTTATGATAGTATTCATCCATCACGTCACTGGCCATCCTTTTCTTTTTCCTTGAATCACGTTTTTGTATGAAATTGCACAACAAAAATGAATCCGAATATACAAGCATTCATTCTCTTAAAGCAAACGTATTACACAGTTTGGAGTTTTGGTTCAACTCCCTATAACATTGAAAATAGTTCTGCCAAACACTGGCAATTGACAAATCTGAAATGTGCCATAAACTTTGCGGCACATGAGAGAATCTGGCCTCGGTTTCCAAGTATTTTTTTTTACTCTAAATGCATTCATAAAAGTGACTGTAGTAAGCAAGAACAATTTTAAAAACATAATGTTTCCTGTCGCAATTATTAGGGATTCCTTTAGACTCAACCACAAATATTTTTGGGGTTCTTAGCATTCTAGGCAGCAGTGCAAATCAGCAGATGAATGTGTTCATACTCCTCTGAGGATGAGTACAATTACCTACAATGTTACAAAAGCCTTATTGATGTGGATTGATGACATGCTACCAACATGTCCAGCCCTGTATTCAACAGGGAATGTTGGCTGCAAGCCCGTAGCAATGACCAGGTAAGTATTCCTTGTTTTATCAGCATAGCAGATAGGAAAGATTTCACCATATTCTTGAAGTTACTCTTTAACAGCAACTTCTGATCTAAACATTGGACAATATGGTCTAAATAACATTCTAGTTCTACAATAGCAGACATTAATTTTTATGTTGTGGAAAGTATAATGTGGTGACATTGTGGTGTCTGCAGATTATACAAAAACTGGAGCTAGGCTAATAAGGGTTCCCCTAGATGAATAGTGAATAAGACCATTTTTGGATTATGCATTGCAATCAATAGCTAAGATTAGATTTTCCTTTCTGTGACAAGACAAATAAGATTTAAGACAGAGACATTATGGAAGTAATTTATGAGAGAACAGGAATATGCTGGGGATATCTTATGATATGCAAACATATTTTTATATGGCTGCAGAAAAGTAGGACATCTGCTCCTAAGTCTTATCCGAAATCTGTATCACTTGGGCAATGAGGTCCAATAAAAGCCCAATTCTAGCAATGTCTATCATACAGAACATATATTGTACTGTTGTTAATTGCCAGCTACCAATATAAAGAAACTCCTAGCTCTGTACACATTACCAGCTTTCTACTTATCTGCATTCTACGCATCCTCCCATCTTAGCCCAGGACAAAGAACCAACTTTTATAGCTGGAGCTTTCCTGCTCCGTTCTCTCCCAGGCCCCTATGTAAATGGCCTCTTTGTGACCACAATAGTTAGGTCTGTTATGAGACTAGACTGTGGTCACTGAGACTGGAAGATATGTCCTCCTGTCTGCATTATACAATCAAATTATATAATTAGGTGTAGAATAGGGCGTCACACAGGAAAATCACTGCAATCATGTTACATGATGTATCTGTTACATACAGATGTAGCAAAAAAAATTGACCTTTAACACGTTACATGATGCAGTAAACTTTAACTTGACATTTTCTAAAGGCATGTGATGTGTTTAGCATCAAGGTAAATTTTGCTGCATCATGGTATGTTACATGTTAAATGTCAAGGCAAAGTTTGATACATCTGTAAGTCAAATGAGTTATGAGTATTAGAATCAACTATATATCATTCAATGTTACATACTTACATAGTTACATAGATTGGAAAAAGACACAGGTCCATCAAGTTCAACTTTTCTCAACCAATTACCTGTCTTTCATTGCTAGATCAATTATAACCTTCAATGCCATTCATCAGTAAATATTAATCTAGCCTTTTTTTAAATGCTGACATAGTATCTGCCATCACTACATCTTGGGGAAGGGCATTCCATAGCTTGACCACTCTAACTTGACATTGGGTACTGCTGCTTAGCTTATTTGTAGCCAGAATACCCAGGTCCTTTTCTTGGTCTGTTATCTCCAGTTTTATTCTATTTAATGGATATGCATTAATACCAGTATTTCGTCCTAGGGGCATTACTTTACATTTATCAACATTACATTTTGTCGGCCATGTTTTTGCCCAGGCTGCCAGCTTATCTAGCTCTTTCTGTAATGTTTTATAGTCAAGCTGAGTTATAAGTATCCTGAAAAATTTTGTATTGTCAGCAAAAATTGATACCAATCCCAACCACAAGGTCATTAATAGAGATTCAAAAAAATTGGGTCTAACACCGATCCTTGTAGTACCCCGTTGCTGACTTCAACCAATTTTGAGTAAGTACCATAATTTAAAACTTTGTTTTCTGTCCCTTTACCAATTCTTTACCCACGTGCACACATGGGCCCCCAGTCCCTGCATCTGTAGCTTCAGAACAAGACTGTTGTGTGGAACAGTATCAAAAGCTTTTGCAAATTCCAAATATATTACATCAGCAAGATGACCAACATCCAGATTTGCACTTACCTCCTCATAGAAACCTAGCATGTTGGTTAGGCCTTACCTGTTTTTCATGAATCCATGCTTGATATCAGTTATTAGATTATTTACCACAATATACTTTTGCAGTTCATCTCTTAGAATACCTGCAAATATTTAAAATATGACAGTTATCAAACAGACTGGACGGTAGTTGCCCGGCTTCACTTTCTTACCCTTCTTAAATATTGGTACATCAGCCGTCCTCCAATCCTGTGGCACTGGACAAAATTTTGCACCCATTGACAAAATCCTGTGGCACTGATCCTGTTACAAGAGAGTCTAAGAAGATGAGATACAATGGTCTGTCCATTACTAAGCTAAATTCCCTTAATACCCATAGATGAATGTCGTTTGTTCTGACACAGCTGTACTTCCTTCTGTTTTATTATACAAAACACAGTCAGGAAGGGGAAAGATAGGGATTTGAACTTCTGGAAGACATGTTGGTAGGTCTACAGTTTCAATGTGTGTGTATTGTACTGAATTCTGGAGCATATTTTTGTCACAGAGCTCATCTGGTGACTAACAGTATATAGAAAAAAGACTAGGCTCTAGGGGGGGCTAGGAATTAGATATATCAGGAACTTGTGCAATTCAGAAACTCAGAATGTGATATTTTTGTAATGTAACTGATTAAATATACTTATTTGAGAAAAGTATTCAACAGCCAATAGAAAAAGTAGACTTGAGGATAGACCAGAAATTATAAATGATAAGCTCTGTATGAAAAAAAAATTTGCACCCATTGACAAAATTATAATTGATAGATTTATTTACCGGATCATGTTACAGTAAAATTATTTTAACCTAATGGGTGCCAAATTATAAGAGATACTCTGGACTATCGAGCAGTTGTAGAAAAGTATATAAAATATACATGTGAAGGTAGGGTAACTCAATGAAGGCAGCTCAAAATAAAATAATATAAAATACAATAGGACTTTGTATTATTCTTTTAATCAGATAAATCTCATAATTAGTTACATTTACTCAATGTTCTTGTTCTAGTCTTATAAATTCTAAATTACAATTTATGTATAATCATATGCCATATTAAAGGAGTAGTATATAGAAGTCAGAAAATTATTTTAATGAAGCACTATGACATATACTATGTATTTAAGTGTTAAATACTGTATTTAATTTTTATGTAGGTCCAAGATGCTTTCAGATGTCGACTAAGAAACTGCCAGGATCCAATAAATGCAGATTCATCAAGTTCCTTTCCCAATGGACATGCACAAATCATGGTTAGCTTATTTATTTTTTATAATCGAGATATATGTATATGATGGGTATTGTTTTAGAGACAAATTAGAAAGTGGATTGAGTGTACAATAGGCCCTTGTCTGTTCACAACCCCCCCCCCACCCCACCGTATCTTTAGTGGGCGCACTAAACAGAAGGACACTAAAGGCATTAAATTGCAAATAGGCATAAAATTAGTGCTCATATGCCATTCATTGCCCTTTTAGTGCCCTTTTGTTCAGTGCCCACTGTATAACTGGATAACCATTTGCAATACATTGCCCTTTAAGCACTGCTCTGTCACAGAAGGGCACTAAAATTTAACTGAGTTTGCATACACAAATCAAAAAGGTACTTATGGCAGCAGTAGCAAATAAGTGTCTATGTATAGGATCTTTAGTTTCAGAAAAACACCAATCCGGCTCCAGTACTGTCCACTGCTGCAACACCTTCCCAGGCATCTTCACGCGGTGTTCTCGGTGCACACCACTTCTCCCCTTTCATCCTGCTCTCTCCCAAGTGCCTTCCTTCTTCCATACCGACACTTTGCTGACCGCCGCTTCGCAGTGTCTCATTGCTGCACATCATATGGAGGCTTCACGCCCCCTCTGTGACAGAGCACCGGATTCATGATGTACAGTGCTTTTAAGCATCATTGCTATGACAGCATTGATGCTCTGTTTGTATCCTCGCTGCCCCCCCCAGCTATGCTCACTTTGGCAGATTGAGCAGCCATGACCTCCCAATAAGTCTCAGGCACGAGCCACTGCCCAAAACGGATGTATTATAATCTGCCATTGGCAGTAAGTTACGAAAACAAAAAGCTATTTAAATGTACATAGATTGAATGGAGTTAACTTGTTGAAGGAGTTTCTGAAAGGTTAGAAAAAAAGATCTGCTTTTTTTCCAGAAACATAACCACGTCTATGGGATGTCTCTGGTATTGCAGTTCCATTCCATGCTACTATCAGACCTAACTCAGGGTCAAGTTTGCACACTATTTCAGTAAAGAAAGGGAGCAGCTGCCAGAAAGAAGGATTCATATTTAAGCCATCGGATTCTTGTTTATCAAAAAATCTCCTGTTAATTGGTGACCATAAATATTAGAATTTCAGCAAATCCTGTCAAAATCAGCATGATCTGTCAAGAAAAAAGTATTGGCTATGGCCAATTTGCCTTTGGATTGCGAACTATACAGAACAGTCACATTATGTACCTAAGGAAAAGGCAATATAGATAATTACATGAAAGAACACATTTTGAAATACTCAGAACCACCATGCGCAAAAAGTATAAATATATCAGTCCTAAAATGTCAAAAGAGGTAAGAGCTTTCAATATATCCAGCTGACTCAAATTACTAAAGTGTTTTAAGGGGAAAAAACTACAGTATACCTACAGACATGGTTACACGTTGACATGATGTTTACGGTATATCTAGGTTTTAGTTTAGTTTTATAACAAAGAGCTAATGCTATACCCGTAACACAAAAAAATATTTTAGACTGAGATAGATGTATCATTTTTTAATCAAAAAGAAATAAAGATTGGAGGTTTTACTCTGAAGCGCTGGAATCATCTTCTATGTTTCTTATAACTGTATATAGTCAGCCTTCCATTATTCAGTTTCTTTTCTATTTGAAGCTGTGAAACAAAATGAGTATAAGCTATATATTTATTCAAAACTACAAAACTACAACAGAGAAACTCTGTCAGAGTTTTTTGGTGTTTAAAATCCCTTCATTTTGTTGTATGCTGTCCTTGTGTCTGCTCTGGCCCCTTTTCTTTCTATAGTTGTCTAAACACAAAAATATAAAATAACTGTAACCATTTCAATAGAAAATTGCTATTGAAGAACAACAGGTAAACCCTGTGTACCAATTAGGGCACATTCACACGTGGTGGAATTGCTGTTGAATTCCGCTGCGGACACTCAAATTGGAATTCTGCAGCAGCCGTTTTTTACATTTGTTTCTATACATTTTTAGGAAAGTTAGTCCAGACGTTGCGGAAAATAACTGTGCCGAAATCAGGCTGCGGTGCAGAATTTTCCCTCCGCAGCATGCTCATAACGTTGCGGAGAAGAAGCGGAATTTCACTGCGTATTTCAGCCTTTGCAATGCAAAGGTTGAAATCTGTGGCAAGTCCGCTGTGTTTTCTGCAACGTCTGAATTACCTGGCAAATATGCAAATGTTGGTGCAGATTCGTTGCGTAATTACCCCAAATCTGCACCAACATTTGCAGCGGAAAAATTCCGCCACGTGTGAACATGCCCTTACTGAACAAAAATGAGGCTTCTTTGTTGGAGCTCCTCGCACACCATTTTTCTTCAATCCGGTCATGACCTTGATGAATAATTCATACAGTTTCAATGTATTTTACTGTTTAACCCATTGCTTTTATAGTATCAATAGCATTATACATTATCCCACTAATATTGTTAGTTCCAAAATTTGATTATGACATTTTGGTTTCTCCGATTTTCTGGGCTGCATTGGGATGAAGTCTAGAAAATAAATGCCTCCACTTGGTATATAAAATAAAAGTACTTAAACAGGTTACATTTAGTTTAAATCAATGAAAAGCTACTATAATAAAAGAATAATAATATGGATTTGACAACCAGGTTTAATGTTGACATCAACCTGTCCTCAGGTAATGCTATACCCAAAGGTATGGTCTTATGGAGACACCTTGGATTACAGATGGATCTTGAAAGTGACAGGAATTTATGTTTGTGAATGTAGTGTATCTGTCTTCAAAATGAATTCGCCTGTCATTGTCAATAAGTAATAATGTGAAGATTTCATTTTAGAAAATTGCTCTGCTCCCAAATGTATTGGGCTATTTCTATAAATGATACTGTGATCACAGAAATGCCACAGTGGATTTGAGTATGCAGTATTTGAGTCTGCAGCCTTTCTCTAACATTCTGATGGCAATACGGGAAAAAAATGAAGAAAAAACAGAATTTATATTTACTATATAATTAGAAATTATCTATAGAGAATAAAGGATATGCAATATACTGGCAAACTAACGACACATTGGTTGACAAGAACAGAGATGTGAACACAAATTCTTAATAATTTATTTTAATCGATTTTAATTATGAAATCCTTAATATATTCCTAGTCCTGACGAATAAATAATAATTTAAAAAAACCTGGACGGCTTTACCAGGTGGTAAGAACTGAATTAAATACAGTAAGGGTTGTCCACCTGGACAGTACAAATATTAATCGGAAATATTAAAGGGCCACATTTTCCAGGGAGACATTTTTAAACTTGGGAAGTCATTGTAGGTTGGAAACAGTTTGTGATTATGTCCTGATACTCTAGTCCTGTAACATTAGTAGCTTTATATGACTGCATTTGTTTTGGAGAAACACAGTGCTTCTTACAAATATTAATACATTTTATTGACCTTTAGATTTAAAGGCTATGTTCATCTTCATAACAATTTTTAGTATTGCTGAAATTCATCTAAAATTAACAATAAAGCAACTTTGCAAATAGTCTTGATAAAAAAAAAATCCTATCGTTTCCTTTCTACAGCTCCTACACAGATCCATGTGTTTCCATGGTAACAGACAAACAAGCCATGTGTAGCATGATCCTATGGGCATACCCTTTTCTACCTGTTTCCTATTTCTTGATAACCTACTAAATGTAAGTTAGCAAAAAGTGGGAAACAGATGAAAGAGAGTATGACTACAGGATCACACTACACAGGGTTCGTTTGTTGTCTGTTACTATGGAGACAGACACATAGGTCTGCATAGAAGGTGGAAATTAAATCGGCAGCCAGGGTTTAATAATTATCTTTTACTTACAGAGATATTTTGTTTTGTTGCTGTGGCTAATTTTGCAAATTTTGAAAACAGGAAGTACAGACAAATTAATAGTCACTTCTGGGAAACTTATGACCAACTAGCGTGATCAATCAATAAAAAAGCAATAATTTAAATAGGTATATTGACAATAACAAAAATATTTTGTAACCCCTAACTGATGAATAATCCAGAATCCATTCGTTTTTCAATTTTTTTATTTAATTCAATCAGACAATTCCAACCCTAAAATACATGAAAGATTTCCACAAAGTTACTATAATTATTAAAGGTATTTTTGAAATATAAACAGTTTTTTTGCTGTTACCCTGCGAAAGCAAAACACCTCTAAATAGTAATCTATGTAGTAAAAAGCTTAGAAAGTTGATGCAAAGTAACACATTTAGTAATTTTCAGAAGCAAGGTAACTTGACTGACTAACAAAGCAGAAATTATAATTTCCCCACTAAGATGATTCACCACACAAGTTCTAGAGAGCAGTATATTAGAGTAATTATAAAATGTCACTGTAACGCTGGTTTATTAAATGTCACTTACAGCCAATGTAGTTCTGGGAATAAGTGTCACACACTTCATTAGGAGGCAAAAACCTATTATCCAAACCCAGGAAGAAAATAACAAAGCAAAAAATGACTCACATTATAAGGAGTAGAAATAATTAGACTGCATTTTATAGAAATAGTTTTTATTTTATTTTTTAAACAAGAGAAACAGTTTGAGTTTCACTTAAATACAATATAAAATGCTTTGTAAATATATAGAAAGCAAATCAAGTCTTCAGGATTTTGTATTGTATATGTATTTGTAAATAATGAGAAAAAAGTCACATGGGCGTAGTTATAGGGGGAGATGGCAATAAAAAGAAGTTAAAGTTACTGTATTAACGTATTAAAAAGCACATAAAAATAAAGAAGTGTTCTGTTCCCCTCAAAGTGAGGAGGAACTATAATCTCTGTATACTACTTATTCTGTGCTAACTGCTCACAAATAAATGTACTGTAAGCAGAATGGACATGGCTTTACAGTATATAGTCCCTCAAAGGAGGCATAGCAGCCACTATGGGGCCTTGCAAATGGTATGTATACTCAGAAGTGATGTGCAGCTAGTGATAACTGTGTAAAAAGGAAGGAAAGAATAGAAAATTAATGTAGACCTTTAAGGGTATATTCACACACGGCAGATTTCTTGCAGAAATTTCTGCGACTGTCCTATTCATTTGAATGGGGTTTGCAGAAATCCATGCACAAGCTACAGAAACAACCCCCTACAGATAGAATAAATATTTTAATCATAGAGATTTCTGCGACAAATCTGTTGCATGTGAATATATCCTTAGACATTAGAGAGGGGTCATAATAATCATAACCGTTTCATGCCCTAATGTAGTGGGGACCCATTGAAGGTTTTTCTATTCAGCCCCATTCTCAATTTCCGAGTTAGCCTTTTGACATTTAAATAGTTATTAACTCCTATCCTGTATATGTTAGTTTGTATTAGTACATTTAGAAATCTATCCCATAGTTATACAAAATACACAAAAAGGGGAAAACAAACAATGTAGTTGGAGAATCCTTCATTCTGCCTTGTGTTGCCTTTTCAGTAATCACTACAGGGGACAGATTAATGTATTTGTTAATTAGAATATAATCATTATATTTTGTCTAGAGCTATTAAATGTAGAAAACAGGATGCAACAATATTTTTACTGAAGGACTGTGTGTTTGCTTACACTATGAAAGCCGTCATAAGAGGTTCCCTCAAGCTCCTTTAAACTCTCTTGTTTTCATCTTCCTCCCCTGTAGGAAATGTCTGATAAGATGGTGTTGTAAATGGAGGGATGTAGCAAAATACAGAAAAGGAGCAAGCAAAAGGAGTATGTGAGAGAGCATGTGCGTGTGTGTGCGTGAGTGCGTGTGTGTGTGTGTGTGTGTGTGTGTGTGTGTGTGTGTGTGTGTGTGTGTAATAAAGTTAATTTATTTCAGTAATTCAATTTCAAAAGTGAAACTCATGTATTATATAGTTTCATTAAACACAGATTGATATATTTCCAGCATTTTTTTCTTTTAATGTTGATGATTATGGCAGTTAATGAAAACCCCAAATTTAGTGTCTCAGAATATTAGTATACTATAGCCCAATTTAAAAAATGATTTTTAATTCTGAAACTATGTCCTACTGAAAAGTATGTACAGTATATGCCCTCAATACTTGGTCTGGGCTCTTTTTGCATGAATTACTGCATCAATGCGGCGTGGCATGGAGGCGATCAGTCTGTGGCACTGCTGAGGTGTTATGGAAGCCCAGGTTGTTTTGATAGCGGCCTTCAGCTCATGTGCATTATTGGGTCTGTGTCTCATCTTCCTCTTGACAATACCCCATAGATTCTCTATGGGGTTTAGGTCAGGCGAGTTTGCTGGCCAATCAAGCGCAGTGATACTGTGGTTATTAAACCAGGTATTGGTACTTTTGGCAGTGTGGGCAGGTGCCAAGTCCTGCTGGAAAATGAAATCAGCATCTCCATAAAGCTGGCCATCAGAGGGAAGCATGAAGTGCTCTAAAATTTCCTTCTAGACAGCTGCGTTGACTCTGAACTTGATATAACGCAATGGACCAACACCAGCAGATGACATGGCTCCCCAAACCATCACTGACTGTGGAAACTTCACTCTGAACCGCTAGCAACTTGGATTGAGTGCCTCTCCACTCTTCCTCCAGACTCCAGGACCCTGATTTCCAAATGAAATGCAAAATGTACTTTCATCTGAAAACAGGACTTTGGACCACTGAGCAACAGACCAGTCCTTTTTCTCCTTAGCCCAGGTAAGACGGTTCTGACATTGACTCAAGAAATGCGACAGTTGTAGCCCACGTTCTGGATACGTCTGTGTGTGGTGGCTCTTGAAGCCACTGACTCCAGCCATAGTCCACTCCTTGAATCTCCCCAAGATTCTTGAATGGCCTTTTCTTGACAATCCTTTCAAGGCTGCGGTTATCCCTGTTGCTTGTGCACCTTTTTCTATCACACTTTTTTCTTCCTCTCAACTTTTCAGTAATATGCTTGGATACAGCACTCTGTGAGCAGCCAGCTTCTTTAGCAATGTCCTTTTGTGGCTTACACTCCTTGTGGAGGGTGTCAATGACTGTCTTCTAGACATATGTCAAGTCAGCAGTCTTGCCCATGATTGTGTAGACTACTGAACCAGACTTGAGCCATTTAAAGGCTTAGGAAACCTTTGCAGGTGTTTTGTGTTGATTAGCTCATTATAGTGTGACACCATGAGTCTACAATCTTAACTTTTACCCAGTATTCAAATTTTCTGAGCGACTAAATTTGGAGATTTCATTAACTCTTAGCCATAATCATCAACATTAAAAGAAAAAACTGCTGGAAATAGATCACTCTGTGTGTAATGAATCTATATAATATATGAGTTTGACTTTTTTAATTAAATTACTGAAATAAATTAGCTTGTTGATGATAATAGAGGCAGCACTCCAATAGTGTGAATAAAGTGGCATGTTTAATTCATCCCAGTAGCAACGTTTCAATCCGACATGGTGGGATCTTTATCAAGCTTGATAAAGATCCCACCGAGTCGGATTGAAACATTGCTACTGGGGTGAATTAAACATGCCATTTTACACTATTGGAGTGCTGCCTCTATATTTTTGCCATTGGAATCTTTTTTGACTTGTAGCCTGCACCCGACCACTGAAGCTGTGCTGTGCTGCTCTCTCTCTCTCTCTCTTTCAAAAATACTTTTTATTAAAAATGATTGTTACTTTTTGAGATACAGCTGCTTTGTATACTGTATACAGATACAGCTGTATCTAGCACTGAAACCTGCATCTGTCAGGTTCGCGGGACTGACGGATTCAGTGTCAGCGGGTCCTGACATGTTAATTTATAACTTAGATGTGATAGATTACAGGTGGATCTTGCATGTCAGAGACACCCAGGACCCGCTGACACTGAACCCGTCAGTCCCGTTGACCTGACAGATTCAGGTGTTAGCGCACGATGCAGCTGCTCTGTATGCAGGCTACAAAGCAGCTTCATCTCAAAAAGTTACAATTATTTTTAATAAAAAGTATTTTGAAAGTTGCATCAATCACACTGGTAGACATTTTTAATAATAATTAAAAAAAACGATTTCAAAGGTAGACATAGCCTTTAAAGCATCTATCTCACTTATGACCTTTGCAAACTGTAAAAGATGTGCCAAATTCCAATGAGTGGCAACATTTGCCATATAATATTTGCTTTTTGTTATCTACTTTTTTTTAAAAAAGGCCAACTTGCTTTGAATGAACACTTCAAAGCTGGAAACATAAGTTTAGTTTTGTCTTTAGGCTAGTTTTTGCCACAGGTCAGTGTTTCCTCCAGTGGTAGATTAAATTGCATGAGAAGGCCACAAGAGCACAATTGAATCTCACCAATGGAAACTCAATATTATCAGCCCACAAACATTTGCTCTTTTTTTTTTATCAATCACTTAATATAATATTCCACTAAATTGCTAGTGGAATTCCATGAACTTTAAAATTATTAAGAATATAAAACAAAACAATTTATAGCTAACCCTAGAGTGGAACAATGGCTACTAGTGGAATAAAAAATGTAGGCGGTAGTTGCAATATAATTAAAATTAGATACATATAGTGCACTGGGTAGCAGCTAGAAGATTTAATAAGTATTTTCTGTATGGTGGACTGACTTGATTACTAATATTCATCTTGCATGTCATAGTCAAGCTTCTGCGCTACTGTGTGGTTAATACTTTCTGCCTGCCTTCACCTCTGTCTTCTAGATAAATGTTGCCATAAATTTCTCGGCATTCAATTTCACTGAAACCTGTTATCATATTTGTTTGGCAGGGCTATGCATAAGTTGTAAACAACCCTGCTAGCCATTGAACAGTGTTAAGTGTAATCTCTTTAACTATATTAAAATATTTCAGTGTTCCATACATCAAAGTGAAAATGTACATGAGATAGGGATGTATCTTGAAAGGCAGGAATTGTAGCATTAAATAAATATAAATATATAAGTAAATAGCATTTTTTTTTCCTGAATCATAACATATATGTGACATATTTGTTTTACTAGCAATACATTGCTAACAAATATATTTCATGATCATATTCGGACATTATGAAATGTTGAATGGGCCAACATGGCTTCACTGAATACCATAAAATATTACTGTAATATGAGGCTCTAATTTTGCCTTTCTTTTAAGAACACACATACATTTTTAAAGTATAATTATTTTAAAAAATATCTCAGATTGACATTAAAATTTTTTTTTTTAAATGCTTAACTTTACATTATTACACTGTTATTTGATGTTGTTTTTTTCAATTGGGATCTACAGTTGCTTTCAAAATTTGATTGGTTTCCTAGGAAATGGACAGCAGTTATGCCCATGTCCTGCTATCAGACACAAGACCTGGCTTAGCAAGTTTAGCTCCAATAGTGCAACTGTCATCTGAGTTACAAAAATGCAATTTTCGGTTCTAAAAATAATTCAGAATTTAGCTAAAAATGTAAATGAAGACTAAAACATGAAAGTCAAAGTGAGAAAAATTAGTAATGTAAAATATTTGCAAGGAATGTAATATTGAAGTATAGAGGCGCTTACTCAATTACATTTTGCGATGGAAAATAAATTCTGCTAAACAACAGCTTAAGATACCTAAGTTAGATAGAGTGTGGGAAAAATAGTATAAGAAACAGAGGTTGGATAGCCTAAATTATGAAAAAAGAGAATTTTTTTTTTCTCTTTCACTGAGGTATTTTTCCTACTTGGAATATAGAAGTAAAGGTGAGGCTGGGGTAATAAGATGGGTTATATCATTAGATTGCTGTTATTTTTAGTACAAATAGTATGGAAATTAAGGAAAATAAAATGTCTAATAAATATTTACAAGAAAATTTTTATTTTAATATTCCAATCACAACTATGTGATTTTTAGTCCATTGGTTCCTCCATGACACAGTCGCGGAGGTCCCGATGGTTGCTATGTACACCACAGAAACCTATTAGCTCCTTCCGTAGGCTGCATGTCTGACAGTTACAATACATTGCACTACATAAGTAGCGCAGTGTATTATAGTAGCGATCAGGGGGTGCAGGTCTTAAAGTCCCCTAGTGGGACTAAAAAAAAAAAGTAAAAAAAAGTTAAAAGTATTTTATTCCATGATACAGTAAGTCGTTTATTGTTTGAAAAAACTAAAAAAGTAAAAATAAAACTATACATAACTGGTATCGCCGCATTCCTAACGACCTGAAGTTTAAAACCATCATGTTATTTATCCCGCACGATGAACGCCATTAAAAAAAGAAGCATGCAGACCAATGCATAATTGCTGTTTTTTGGTACCTTGCCTCACAAAAAATGGAATAGAAAGTGATCAAAAGGTTACATTTACCTTAAAATCATACCAATAAAAACTAAAATCCGTCCTGCAAAAAACAAGTCCTCACAAAGCTCCATCGACAGAAAAATAAAAAACTCATGGCTCTAGTAGGTCGGGGATAAAAAATACATCCTTATGTGCAGGCCAGAGGGGAACATTTCTACCTGTAGTAAAACATTTAAAAAAACTCTAAATTTGGTATCGCCGTAATCGTACTGATCCGCCAAATAAATGTAACTAATTAAATATAAAGCAATGCCTCCTAAAAAATTTATTAAAAAGTGATCAAAAAGTCGTATGTACCCCAAAATGGCACGAATAAAAACTACAACTCACCCTGCAAAAAAAACCCTCATATGGCTACATCGATGGAAAAATAAGAAAAATAATGGCTCTAGTAAGACGGAAATGAAAAAACATCCTGATGTGCAGGCCAGATGGGAACATTTCTTTAGTTTCAGGAAGTCGTTATCAAGGCCCTAATATTTGAGAACCAGGAAGGGAAGGGCCCAAGCAAATCTGCTGGAAGTTAGGGTGCCAGTATTATACCAGGACAATGCTTTTCCAGCAAAGTTTTTTTAAACTACAATATCGGAAAGGTCCCAAAAAAAGTGTTTTTCAAAAGGGGGATAAGAATGGATACCATTTATATGTGTCAGACTGGCCTGTGCATAAAGGATTGCTACAAAGAGTACCACACATCTAAGGATTATTAATATAATTATTTACCACATTATTATACTACCTTATTATGCCCTGGTCCACCTAGATTACATATGCCCTGACATTATAACCTGAAATACCAGTAAAACCCTAAACAAAACTACTAACAAGAAGCAAAATTTACACTTCAAAAGCCAAATGGCGCTGCCTCCCTACTTAGCCCCACAATGTGCCCAAAAAACAATCCACATCCACATATATGGCATTGCCATAGCTGGGAGAACCCACTTAACAATTTATGAGGTATGTGTCTACAGTGGCACAAAATGGGTACAACATATTTTGCACTGAAATGGTATATCAGTAGAAAAATTGCAATTTTCACTTTGTACCATCTGCTAAGCATTAATTTCTGGAAAATACCTGTGGGATCTAAATGCTCACTACACCCCAATTCCTTAAAGGCTATTTACACATTTGGAAGTAAATTTTATTAAATTAATGTGTTAATGTTATAAAAACATTAGATTCCAAAGGTTACTTAGACTTTAACCCCTTCACCCTGAGGGTTAAGGGGAAGTATGGAGCGAGCTCACTGCCTGAGCTCGCGCCATACACAGCGGGTGATGGCTATTACACGCAGCCGACACCTCCCTGCAATGAGTGGAATCAAAGTTCACTTTGATTCCGCCCGTTTAACACCTTAAATGCCGCGATCAATTTGCGACCGCAGCATTTAAAGTGTTTTAATCACGGGGGCGACCCCTCAAACACGCGATCGCGCCCTCCCCTGCATGATTGCAAAAAACAAGCCCTCATATGGCTATATTGATGGAAAAATTAAAAAAATTATAGCTTTTGAAAGGTGGGGAGAAAGAAACAAAAGTGAAAATTTGAAAAAAGGGCTGCGTCCTGAGGTGGTTAAGGAGTTTCCAAAATATGGTAACTTCTCAAGCGTTTCTCTTTGTATAATGGGGTCATGCCTGGGGGATTTCTTTTATTATTTCACATCAAAGCCTCTGCAATTGTGAACCAATGCTGTGTAAATTGCCAAATTGGGCCTCAAATGCATATATCCAGGCTAAAAATTAGGGCACATATAGCGTTTTTTTAAACCAGGAAACACAGTATAATTATTAGAGAGCGGTCTTTTCACAGTGGCACATGCTGGACACAATGTATTGGGCGCTGAAATTTAAAAATTGCCATTTTCGCTCTGTGACATCTGCTGCGCACTAATTTACACCTGTGGGGTCAACATGCTCACTACACCTCTAGATGAATGCCTTAAGTGGTGCAGTTTCCAAAACGGGTTCCCTTCTGGCAGGTTTGAACTGTTTTGGACTTTGCAAGTGCGACATGGTGTCCACAAACCATTCCAGCAAAACCTGCACTTCAAAAGTCAAATGGCGCTGCTTCCCTTCCAAGCCCTGCCCCATGCCTAAACAGCAGTTTATGATAACATATGGGGTATTGCTGTACTCGGGACAAATTGCTTTACAAATGTTGGGTGGGCTTTTTTTCCTTTATTCCTTGTGGAAATTAAAAATTTTGATCTAAAACTACATTTTATTGGACAAATGTAATTTAAAATGTTCACGACCCAATTCTAATAAAATCTCTAAAAAATGTGGGGTCAAAACGCTCACTGTACCCCTAGTTGAACTCCTTGGGGGTGTAGTTTTCAAAATCGGGGGGGGGGGGATTTCTTGTGTTTTAGCATCACAAGGTCTCTGCAAATCTGTAGTGGTGCATGAAAAACATCCCAATAAAAAGAAGGCTCCATTCCACAAGGGGCTCCTTCATTTCTGAGGCCTGTGTGTCATATATCATATATATACATTGCTTTCATTCCTGTGAAATTGCTAAAGTATTAAGAAACTTCCAAAATGCAGTTTTAAATACTTATAGGGGTTTCTATCATAAAGACCCCTCAAAGCCACTTCACAACTGAATTGTTACCTAAACAAATAGATTTTGAAAATGTTCTTGAAAATATGATAAATTGCTGCTAAAGTTAAAAGCCTTTTAACATCCTAAAAAAATAAAAGGACATTCAACAAATCATGCTAAAATAAGATAGAGATATGGAAAATGTTTATTAGTAAATATTTTGTGGTATAACAGCCTGTCTTACAATCATATAATTTGTTGTTTTTTACAAACACTGAACGTATCGACCACATTTTACACTAGCATAAAGTACAATGTGTCACTACAGAACAGTCTCAGACTCAATAAGATAAATAAAAATATTCTAAAGTTGTTACCACAAAGAGTGAAACATGTCAGATTTGAATAATGAGGCTATGTCAGGAAGGTCATATGTGGCTACAGCGGCAAGGGGTTAAGAGGAAATTGAGCAGATCTTCGGCACAAAACCTAGTAACTAAACTTTGTCTACCATATATTTTCTAAGAAAGCCCATTTTTTTTATGTAATAAGTAGTGAGAAGTAAGTCACAGAACTGTCTTTATAGTATATCTATGTTGGCTTGTCACCAAATGTACTGTCTGCAATGTACTGTATGTTATTAATTAACCAATAGCTCATTGAAAATAGCAGTATGCATGATTAAGACTATTATCTATATATGATATACTTACATGCTATGTCTTTCACTAACAGACAGACTTTGAAAAAGACGTGGACATCGCTTGTCGGTCAGGTAAGAACATATGTCAAATAAAAATCAATACAACACTGTGAGAGCACCACAAGTTTATGATTACCAACAGAGGCTATGAGGTCCCCTGTAGTTGAAACAATGGGTATCATGTGTAGTCATTTTTCAAAATTGAAATAAAATGGTGCTTGTCAGTGTGAAAACGTGAAACAAGGATAATATTGAGAAGTGTGTACTGAATGTAAAATCGCTGCCCATAAAATAAGGCAGTAATTTAAATTTCAGAACCAAAGACGGTACTGCGAATTCCAAAAATAAAGGACACTAAAAATATTTATGAATTAAAGATAGTCTGTCGCCAGGACAAAACCGTATAAGGAAGAACAATTTATTCAATGCTCTGTAAGAAATAACATCAGTTGCTGAGAATCACCAGATGTTTACAGCACTTTAGTGCTGGAATCAGCCATGGCTGCAACCAAGTGGTAATTGACCTTATTGACCGAAAGGCACATTCATTTGCATATAGTGCAAGTTTTAAATAAATGTTCCAAATGGAGATTTGGGGCATAGTTATTTTCCTTAAGGCATCTAATGCTTACTTAATGGTATTTGTCCTGATGTTCTCAGTAACCTTGGCTGATTTGTGTCAGATCTGAGATTTTCTTTGTTCCTACCTCGACAGCAAAGGTTAAAATAAAGAAATACAAAGCCATTTTTTTCTCTCTCTCTGTCTCTCTCTCTCTCTCCTTTATTTCTCAAGAAATTCACTAGTTTTTCAAGAAATTCACTAGTTTTTCAAGCGTCAAAATTTTTTATAACATGTTCCAGTGCTGATGCTCCTGTGGTCCCCTGTCAATCCATGGTTACATCACTGTAGGGATTATGTGTCTTATCAGCACGTGACCTCTTCAGCCAATCACCGGCTGCTGAGGTGAAGGCAGTATGCATGGCAAGTGACTGGCTCCAGTGGTCATGTGTCATTGAGGCAAGCAATGTCTGCAATGATGTAAACAAAGACTGACCGACGACCATGGTACCATCAGTGCTGGAGTGATTAGGGATTTAAAATGAAGTTATTTACCTATTTTTTTTTTATATACCAGAAGAAGCTGACAAGTTTTTTATTATGCACAGAAAGTTCTCGAAGGGTAACTCAATATTGGTGCAAATTTAAAGAGCTATTCTAGCCTCCACTATTCCAGTGGATAGGAGACAAATGCTACATTGGTGAGGGTGTGACAGCTGGGACACCCACTGATCGCCAGAATAGGGGACTAAGCTAGCCCATTCCCCACATCCACAAGACGGCGGCTAGGAGTATAAATGGAGTGGCCCAACAGTGGGCTGTTTCCTTTTATACCCAAAGACTTTGAATGGAGTGGCACCACACATGCCCGGCTTCAACTCTATTCAATCTTTTTCTAGCCGCCAGCTTGCAGCTGGGTGGAATAGGGGACCAGTGTACCCCGTTCAGGCGATCGTCAGAGTCCCTGTGGTCGGACTATAACTCATCCAGCATTTTTCACCAATCCACTCAATATGGGGGGAAAAGGATGCAGGCTGGAATACACCTTTAAGCTTTGTTTTCCTTAGATTCTAAATAATACTGTTTCCCCTAAGAATAGATTATTCTCTTCTGATTTTTTTTATACATAGAAGTTAAAGCATCATGTACGGGCATTACTGTCCTTACTAGTTACCCAAAGAAGTTTAGTTTAAAATGTTTAAGCTGTTACAAGACTTGAAGTAGTACAAGTCAAGTATCATTCTCTCTCTCCATTACAATTTTATATAGTTGCCCTGATATGTGAATTTTACAAAATTGATATTCCTTCACCAGGCAATTTCCAATGCATTTTCAAGTCTTAATGACAGGTGTTGCCAGACACAATAACAATATTTTATTTTTTAGCAAATTTAAGGGAAGTTAATGCATTTTAACCACATTGTACTGTTCTTTGATTATGTAAGTTAGAAATGTCATGAAGGGTTACATGTTCAATGAATAGATTCGTTGTGCTTGTATAAAGGATCTGCCAGGCACAACTTCTGTGTATACGCCCATAGGTAATCAGTCTGCACCTGAGTCTATGTCTCTGAGACTGACTCCAGCTTCCACCACTCAGGATGGCAGGCTTAGGAGTGGGAGAGCCTATCGCAGCCTGGCCAGACGGAGCTAGCTCCCGCCCTCTGTCTATTTATACCTGCCTTTCCTGTTCCTCCTTTGCTTGTGATTCTTCTCGTGTGGTTTCCTGGCCCAGCTACAGCTTCTGGCTATTTGATCCTGCTCCATACTGACCCTGGCTTTCTGACTACTCTCCTGCTCTGCGTTTGGTACCTCGTGCACTCCTGGTTTGACTCGGCTCGTTCACCACTCTTGTTGCTCACGGTGTTGCCGTGGGCAACTGCCCCATTTCCCTTTGCTTTGTGTTCCCTTGTCTGTTTGTCTCTTGCACTTACTGAGCGTAGGGACCGCCGCCCAGTTGTACCCCGTCGCCTAGGGCGGGTCGTTGCAAGTAGGCAGGGACAGAGTGGCGGGTAGATTAGGGCTCACTTGTCCGTTTCCCTACCCCCGTCATTACAGCTTGTATGAAATTTTTTGGGTTTAATTTACCTGGTCAAGAAAAAAAATGCATTTCTGGTTTTCATGTCTTTGGAATATAAAGGTCTTTCTTTACAACCAGCCTACAACAGGTATTAATAATGACTGCACTTGTCCTTGTACCTGGCCAGTATTTCTTAATCTTCACATTTGGTTTATCCAGTTACTTTTATTTTGTGACATGGGTCAAGACTTTGAAGTATAGAAATTTAGATATAAACATTTTCAAGACAGAAAATGACTTAGTTACGTGAAAGTGATCAACCAGCCTGGTTACTTCAGAGACATGCAGGAAAGAGTCTGTCTGGGATTGAGCATAACTCGAATGTTTGTTTGAAATCTACCCAAGAGGATTCTCTGTCCCGTGTTGGGTTCTTGGGCATCTGTTCCTTGGGCAGCCTCATCTCTGAGTGGAGAAAGTGCCTGTCTACACACAAAATCAGAAATATTTGTCCTGATCTAAAAAATATCGAATTAAATCAAGTTGTTTCATATATTGATATAACGCAAGAACAACTAATATGAAAAATCATATTTTTTCCTGCCTGTAATAGTTTTTCTTTCCTTTTATTAATCAATGTCAAAAGTGATATTTGGTAACAGTTTTAGTTACATACAGTAGTTTACATACAGTAGTTGATAAGGTTGAAAAAACACACATGTCCCATACGTCCAAACTATAATCCTACTGTGTTAATACAGAGGACGGTAAAAGCCCCTGTGTGGTAGATGCCAATTGCCTCATATTAAATAAAAAAAATTGGCAGTTTTTAATCCCAGGATCAACATCACATCTCCAGAAATGTAGTACATATAAATTGCAATATTATATTTTTTAAGAAAGGCATTATGGCCCCTCTTGAACTTGTTCAATGCTTTAACCATCAGAACATCCTGTGGCAGAGACTTCCATAGTCTCACCGCTCTCACAGTAAAATATCCCTGGCTATGGTGATGATAAAACCTTCCTCCTCTAGTCGTAGAGGATTTATCTTGGTTATTGTTACAGGCCTAAGTATAAATAAGATCATTAGGCAGATCTCTGTACCGTTCATTCATATATTTGTACATTGTAATTAAATTGCCCCAAGCTATCTTTTGTCTAAACTGTATAACCCCAAGTTTGATAACCTTTCTTAGTACTGCATTCCACCCATTCCCCTAATTACCTTGGTTGCCCTTCTTTGCACCTGTTCTAGTTCAGTTATGTTCTTCTTATACGCAGGTGCCCACAATTCTATACATTACTCCATGTGTGGTCTGACTAGTGATTTATATAGAGGCAAAACTATGTTCTTGTCATGAGCATCTATGCCTGTTTAGATGCATCGCATGAATTTATTTGCCTTGGCAGCAGCTGCCTGGCACTGGTTGATAAAGTTAAGTTTACAGTCCATCAATATCCCCAGGTCTTTTTCAGTGTCAGTTTTACCCAGTGTTTTACTATTTAATGAAGATATGTAGAATTTGTTTTCTCGGCCCAAGTGCATAATTTGACATCTATCCACATTAATCTTAATTTGACATGTGTCCACTCACAACTCCAGCTTCTCCAAATCCCTCTGTAATATGATATTATCCTCGATTACTTGCAGGAAGGTTTGCAGTTGGGGACCACAAGGTTGAAGGGGTTATACAATATCATAAAAACATGGCTGCTTCCTTCTAAAAACAGCACCACTCCTGTGCACTGGTTGCGTGTGGTATTGCAGCTCAGTCCATTCACTTCTGCAGTACCAGACACAACTAATTGAAATGTATAGTGCTGTTTCCAGAAAAAAGAAGCCATGCAAATGGTGGTTACTATACTGTAATCTGAATGAAAACAAGATTTTATCATGTAGATTAATTTAAACAGACAAATTTGGAAGTTTTGAAATTAAGGGGTCAAAACTAATAATCGATGGATAATTGGAACGAGAACCACCAAAAATAAGTTGGCTGTAGAAGGTATTCTATTACTTACAAGTAGATAAATAGATACATTCTAGGGCCTTACTAAGTATCAAAACCAGTGGTCTACAGCCTTTGGCTCTACAACTGTTGCAAAACTGCAACTCTCAGCATACAACTGGATAAATACATAGTGGGGCCCTAGTGAGTATCAAAAACAGTGGTCTCCAACCTGTGGCCCTCCAGGTGCTGCAAATATATAACTCCCTGCATACATATACAGATAAAAATATCACATTAAAGAAAAATATAATGTCAAAGTATGCATTAATCATATTGTCACATTTAGTCATTGACTGGTAGTGCAATCAGAATGCAAACAGACATTATAATAAGCCATGAGACGTGTAGATAGTTTCGTATCCTGTTTCTGAGGAGTGTTAAAGTCATCATACATAATTCATAATAACAATTAGTTATGTACTGGAATGTGTAATCAATCCTTTATCAGTTTTATTATAGTGCACATTCGTCTGTGTTTTCAATTATTGAAAGTATAGGCCTCATGTAAAGTTTGAGTCTTGAAGATCCTTTGAAAGACAAAAATATAAACAATGAAGTGTTTCACTTGAATACACAATGCAGGCAACTCTATTATGAGCAGAAGATTAAACGTCAACTGTGATCAACCTAAACCACGGTGTATGTTAATAAACTAGAGTTTAAAAGAAAAAAAGCTTTTCAACACAAGCTTTCTAATGCAAAAATAACATTTATATGCCACAAATCATGCACAAAATCAGAATCTAATATAATGCTTTGTAATTTGCAGTTTTACACAAGGACATTGGCCCCTGCAGAGCTGCTACCATAACAGGCACCCTCTCCAGGATTTCGCTGAACGATGAAGAAGAGGAAAAGGCGATGATCCCAGAAGGAATGAGCTACTCTACCTTGCCAGGAAACATCATTTCTAAAGTTATTATTCAACAACCATCTGCTTTGCACATGCCCATGAGTATGGCCGAAATGGCTGATCAGTGTCTAAAAAAAGAGAATAGTGAATTACGACGAACTGTGTACTTATGCACAGATGACAACCTCAGAGCTGGAGACATAGACATGGTCCATCCCCAGGAGCGAATGATGGAGAGTGACTACATTGTAATGCCAAGAGGCTCTGGGAACATGCAGTTACAAATGAAAGATGAAAATAAAATGAACATAGCTATGGATACATTGCCTCACGAGAGGCTATTACACTACAAAGTCAATCCTGAATTTAGCATGAATCCAGCTGTAATGGAACAATTTGGTATAAATTTAGATCAGCATCTCCTGTCTCAAGAACACATGCAGAGCCTTCCTTTTGAACCTCGCACAGCAGTAAAGAACTTCATAGCCTCAGAAATGGATGACAGTGCAGGATTATCAAGGAGTGAAACAGGTTCAACAATATCTATGAGCTCCCTAGAGGTTTGTAATATACAGTTTTTACATGGATTTCATATGTATTACAACGATATATACATCATATATGAGAACTAGAGCAAGTTCTTGTCCAAGGTTTTCGTGCTAGCTTGCCATTATTGATAATACCTATATCCAAATTCCTTATTTACCTCATACCCGGATTGTAAATCCTATATATATATATATATATATATATATATATATATATATATATATATAATTGCGATGATAGATAGATAGATAGATAGATAGATAGATAGATGATAGATAGATAGATAGATAGATAGATAGATAGATAGATAGATAGATAGATAGATGAAAAAGTGTATTTCGCTTGATAATTTTTAGAGCGTCCTCGTGTTTTTTAAAAATAACAGCAGATAGAGCATGATCACAAGATTATAACGCAGATTTAATGCAGTAATTATATGTCATTTATATACACATAAAATGGCACATGGAGTAGAAGTGATAACTACAGAGGAGAAAAATATAT
Source organism: Rhinoderma darwinii (assembly GCF_050947455.1). NCBI lineage: Eukaryota > Metazoa > Chordata > Amphibia > Anura > Rhinodermatidae > Rhinoderma > Rhinoderma darwinii. Next base: position 189,796,865 of record NC_134690.1, read on the forward strand.
AAAAGAAAATGCATAAAACAACATGTAATTGTAGTGCAGTTTAAAAAGGCACGTTAAATGCATTTTTAGAATTTTCATTATGTGTTTTTCATGTGTTTCTAATCTACTTTGTCATGGTGGTTCATTTAAAGAAAAAAACTTGAACTGACAATAAATGAGGTAGTAAACCGGTCAGTTCAATATTAATTTACATGCCACTGAATTTAAAGGGGTTTGCCCACGAGGGACATTTATGACATATCCACAGGATATGTCATAAATGTCAGATAGATGCGGGTCCCATCTCTGAAACGGGGCCCCTAAACGTTCTACCTCTTTGTGTCTCGGCTGATTTCCGACCATGAAGGTGAAAACAGCGTAACTTGCTGAGCTACGCTGTTTACCTAAGCCCCATAGAACTGAATGGTAATTATGGAAACAGCGTTGCTCGCATGCTACGCTGCTTCCGTAACTGCTATTCACTACTATGGGAGTTACGGAAACAGCGAGCTATGCTGTTTTCATAACTCCCGACCATAAAGTCAGGAAGTGGCCGGGAGTCAGTGATAGCAGACAAAGCTAGAACGGGGTTTAGGGGGCCCCATTCTAGAGATAGGTATCCTGTGGATATGTCATAAATGTCCCTCGTGGGAAAACCCCTTTAAGGTGGCCATACACTTTCAATAGCTATCGGCCAAATTCTAGTTCGGCCCACAGCTATTCCTATTGAATTCCCCATATACATTCACACTCACCTCGGCCAACCGTGCATGTGTTTTCAATGGGAAAAGTGGTGTAAGCCACTGCCAGACACCAATACCTGAGAACAAAAAGATCGGACGTTAAAATTCAACCTGCCTGATTCTTCTTTACACCAACCTTATCTGTAGAGGGAGAGTTGGTAGGACCTCATACACATTAGACGGTCGGTCGTATATGCCCCCAATTACTGAAATGGACAGGGTGATATATATATATATTCCCGCTCCTGAAGTGAAGCAGATGAATAAGCTCAGAGTATATTGTATTAGACATAGGAAAGAGAAAATTTTTGTCAAAGCTTCAGAACGCATAGTGTCAACATTAAGTTGATTTTAATTGATGATGGCGTACATTTTGTTACTTTGATAACTAATTACGTATCTTTTTAGCTGCATTAATGTCTATAATGCTTTTTAATCTTCACATGTCTAAATGAAACATTACTGCTGTTTAGCTGATAAGCAATCTAGAAGAACTCTGAACCCATTACTTGCTCAATATTTTCACAACAGAAGATGGCACAATGAGGCATTTCAGTTCAAGTATGCAACAGCAATCTAATATTGATACAAAAAATGTATGCTTACATTTAACTCTTCATTTCTCAATAAGACATATCTTAAATATAATGTTGATGAGGAAGATGATAATTTACTATTATAATTGATTAATTATTATTATTATTATTATTATTATTATTATTATTATTATTATTATTATTACTACTACCTGGCTTTCTTTTACTATTATTTTTGTCATTCGACTTTAGGTTAGAGATAATTCTGAATGATAAAAGTCAAGTCAAAGCACCCTGAATTAAAATGACAATGAGTAGGCTATTAAGTTGGAATGTATAAAAAAACAATTGCATTATATTTGTTTTATATAATTCAAACATCTCTCAGTATATAACTTTTGTAGGCAAAAAATTAATTTTCTTAAAATTAAATCTTTCAAATAAATCAGAAAATTCCAGAAAGACAACCAAATCATATAAGACATTATCCTGTTTACGAGTAGAATCTTTCCAAAGTATACTAGAGGCAGTTGGGTAAGTCAGTAAATCAGTGAATTTATACACTTTGGCGTACACTTTCATCCTTGTAAACCTTTTAAAACTGTTGTTTGCAAACAAAACAAAAACCTCTCATATTAATGGAATTTTTCTTTTAATCCCAAGAGGAGACTATGAATAAAGACTCACACAAAAGACACAGATACTCTAGGTTGTGCTGCTTCTGTTGTTGTTGTTGTTGTTGTTGTTGTTGTTGTTGTTGTTTTTAAGTGTGGTTCATACTGATGTTTTGTAAAGAAACAATACCACAATTATACGATACCACATGTTTGTTACTATCAAATGTCTCACACCATGTATCAGATTCATTGCCTAACTTCCATTGCACAGGACTATGCTGTATAGACAGACTGTGCCATTCAGGCATGACCGACAGTCTCTACTACATGATCACTGCCGAGTCACGTGCGGTCTCCTGGCAGTCCAGCATAGAGACAATTTCTGCCTTGTATCAGATTACCAGAAATTCTGTACTTTCTATTGTTGTATATGGCAAATTATACATTTTAAATCTTTAATAAATGCATCTTTTTATTCAAGATAGAACTTTGTAGGTTTCAAAAGCAGCAAATTGGCTCTAGATCCCATGTTTATCAAGTGCATCTCAATCCTAGCACATCGGTTAACATAATTTTAATAAAACTAGGCTGTCATTAACCTTCATATTTTATTCCTCAATATACAACATTGAATCTCATCTACCATGTTTTCACATAACTTCCTTATATATCCTGGTCAGCTTGTTCGATCAATATGTTTTACATAGATGATACCTACTGTGCAATGTGTTTGTCCTGTTTCACTGATTAATTGACAGTTGCTAGATTGCAATTTTCAAGTCCTTAATATCATTGACAGGAAAAAGATCTCCACATTTCAATGGATCAAGTCCCCAAATTTGCCACTACTCTTATGTCTTGGACAGCTGAACTGTTAATGTTCATGCCCCTCTTAAATCACGTAATTCAGGGTTGCAGTAACCAGACAACAGATAGAGGATGATTCATGTTATTTAGACCTGTTTGTGTCTTTTGTGGGAGTAATTTCTTGAGATTGGAAGAACACCTTTTTCTTTTACAAATGCCATACAAGTTTACAAGCATGAAAGTATATCACAAAGTGATCCAGTCCTGGAAATTACCCAACTAACTCTGGTAGTAGTAGTTTGATCTATTTGATTTATTTTATTTTCTGGAATGTATTAGTTTATTTGCAGGACTGAAAATGATTGAATGTCTTCTTGCTACATATTACGTTCAGTTCAATAATTTATCTGTTTTTGCCCATGTTTATAGCTATACTATAATTATTACATATTAATAAGGTTGAGAAAACTATACATTTACATCATGCTCAATGCTGAAAGGCATTAATCAGATAATCTAATTATAATCCAGACATTAGTAATTCACAATAAAAGCAGCGGATTTAAGCATGATCAAAAGGCCATTTTATAGACGTATAGTGTTTATTTATTAAGTTTTAGTGGGTTGCAGTATAAGGTTGTGTTGTTGCCTCTGGCTATTGCGGTTGAAAGAACATGACTGCACTCTGTAGTCACTAAGGCTTTGTGAAGAAAACAAGTGAACCATATCTGAAATATATCACACTTGCTTGGTTATAGCCAATTAAACAAATGTAGCCAAGTTTATCTTGACTCTGATAACTTGCTACAGCATGATATCACACAACAAAAGCCATTGAAAAGTCATTCAATAGGTCAAGTTAAAGTTTCTTGACACTGTGTATTTAATGCAAGTCAAAATAAAGATGGCTACATCTGTGTTTGACCAATTACTATGTCTCTAGTCACATTCTTAGGTGGTTTAATATAGAGAGTTTTGTGTTTCATGATATGTCAATAATAATTATACCGCAACAATCAATAAGTCATGGCATACAACACTGGTCAATGGTTTCCAGTAGCAAGGATAACCATGATCATAGGAAACGGCTGATTTTAGGCCAGTACACTATTGGAGAGCAGCCCGCATATGCATGGTTGCTGTACTTAGAATGAAAGGGAGTTATGGAATGTGCCAAGTGCTCTCAAAAGCAAATGGGACTAAAACCTTGTGGGAAAACAATTTTAAGATAAAATTACCAAATACACTTTTATATACTGTTTTTACTGTTCATGGAAAGGGGTTTGAAAAAGTTGTAGCATGGTATATGCAAATTAGCTAGAATCCTGACAATCTAATTCCCTGAGCAGAGCCGCCATCAAGGTGATGCCGATGTCAGGGTCCCAGATTCACCTGTGTGCTGCCACCCACCGACTAACCACCAGCTTCCGCTTGGGAGCTTCATTAATTCACAGATAAAATTAAATGGTCCTATTTAATAGGCAATAATGTGCAAACCTGGTTCTCTAACATGGTACCCTTCATTCAGTATAAATCCACAGGCCCTGTCACGGCTGTGTTTCATTCCTGAACCTGCCTTGTATCTGAGTCGTGTCATGCCTGCTGGATACACCATCCAGTTTCATTTGCCATCCCTATTGCTATCCGTCACGTCTGGCGCAACCTGCCAAACCTAGCCCCATCTGTGCCGGAGCCCTGCCGTTGTCTGGACTATCTCAGGTACCCTTGTGCTACGCATGTCTTCCACAAGACTGAGCAAAGACTGTGAGTTGGCCAGCTGCCTCTTCGCTACGGCGGAGTGACCTAGCGGGTCTACATACCCTAGATTGTGACAGTACGCTCGGGCCATGGAACCCGCTGGCCAATCTAAGACAGCAGTTCAGGCCAACACAGATGGATATGCGTGACCTATGTGCATGACAGGATCAACTCCTCGTGGCTGTAAACTCCATCATCGCCCGACTGGATCAACTCCCTGCTCCTCCTCTGGATTCTGCTGCTGTTCCACTGCCCGTTACTCCAACTATCTGTTCCGGATCCACAGTTTCGCTGCCTCTTCTTCCTCGCTATGATGGTGACCCTAGAGCCTGTAGAGGGTTCATCAATCAATTTACTATTCACTTTAGACTGAGAACTCATCTCTTCCCCTCTTATGAGACCAAGGTAGCGTTCATTATCTCCCTCCTCGCTGGCAAGGCCCTCACATGGGCCTAGCCTTGTTCTTGCAGACTTTTCGTGCCATGTTCGAGGAGCCGGGTCGAACATCCTCCACAGCGGCCACTCTGCTAACCCTCAAGCAAGGAGGGTCCACAGTAGGAGAGTATGCCACCTCCTTCCATACCCTGGCAGCAGAGTTGGCATGGAACAATGAAGCATTGGTGGCAGCCTTTCGGCAGGGACTGTCCTCACACATCAAGGACGGGAGAGACGTTTTCATAGATTGACACCCTCGTTCCAGAGACCACTACTGCCTCTCCTGTTGCTCTACCTGAAGAACCACTGCAGGTAGGGAGAGTCAGGTTGTCCGAGCAGGAGAAACAGTGCAGACTCTCTTCAGGTCTGTGTCTGTATTGCGGCCTTAAAGGTCACTTTGTGCGCCAATGTCCACAAAAGCCCGGAAACTTCAGCCCCTAGGGTTGGTTGGAGAGGCAACTCTAGGTTGGACGACGCCAAACGTCAAAACCTCTTCCAAATTATCTATTCCTCTGACCATTATCTCGGGAGAGACATCACACTCCTCCTCTGCCTATCTAGATTATGGGGCAGCTGCAAATTTCATCCAGCAGGAGCTAGTGGTTCGTCTACATCTACCCACATTTCTTCTAGAGAGACCCCTGGTTGTTGCTTCTGTAAATGGACTACCATTGCCCAATCCTAATGTGTCTATCACTAAACCACTGACATTACAAATCAGAGTTCTTCACTCGGAACAGATCACCTTCCTCGTCCTGCCTAAAGCCATAAACCTGATCCTGCTGGGCCTGCCTTGGCTTCGTGTACACTCCCCGGTCCTTGACTGGAATTCTGGAGAGGTCCTCCAATGGGGGCCCAGATGCCTTAGCCGCTTCCTGCCACAGGTCTGTCCTGTTTTGCCTCCACTGCCTCAGTCACTCTCCAAACTACCATCTCATTATGCTGGTTTTGCAGACGTCCTCAGTAAGGGGGAGGCATAGTCTCTTCCTCCTCATTGCATCTATGGCTGCCCTGTTGACTTACTCCCTGATTCTTCACCACCTCGAGGATGCGTTTATCCTCTTTCCCTGCCAGAGACCCTAGCCATGTCTGCCTACGTTAAGGAGAACCTCGAGAGAGAGGGTTCATCTGGAAATCTTCCTCCCCGGTCGGAGACTGATTCTTCTTCGTGAAAAAGAAGGACGGATCTCTTCATCTATGTATCAACTATTGAGGTCCAAACCAAATTACGGTTAAAAATAAGTATCCTCTGCCGCTCATCTCATCAAGGTATTCACGAAGCTGGATCTACGCTGAGCATATCATTTTGTCTGTATCCGCAGAGGAGATGAATGGAAAATCGCATTTAACACACGTGATGGCCATTACGAATACCTTGTGATACCTTTTGGACTATGTAACGCTCCAGCTGTGTTCCAAGAATGTGTAAATTAAATTTTTCGGGATCTGCTGTATGTCTGTGTGGTGGTCTATCTAGACGACATCCTGATTTACTCACCTGATTTGATGACACATCGGCAACACGTTCACCAATTTCTGTCGCGATTGGTGGGAGAATCACCTTTATGCTAAACTTGAGAAATGTGTGTTCGAAAAAAAACTTCTGCCCTTCCTGGGCTACATTGTATCTGACCGTGGCCTCAAGTTGGAACCAGAGAAGGTGAGATTTGTCTTAGAGTGGCCACGCCCCCACCGGGTCTTCGGTCCATACAAAGATTTCTGGGATTCGCAAACTTCTATCGGCAATTTATCCCTAACTTCTCATTTCTGACTGCTCCAATCTCAGCCCTCACCAAGAAGGGGGTGAACGCCAAGGTTTGGCCTCCAGAGGCAAAATCGGCATTTACTAAGCTCAAGAGCGCTTTCACTTCAGCATCTGTTCTTCACCACCCTGAAGATTCTCTGCAGTTTTTTCTGGAAGTGGATGCATCTTCCGTTGGTGCTGGAGCACTACTATGTCCAATGAACTCTAAGGGCAAGATGGTGGCCTGTGGCTTCTTCTCGAAATTGTTTATCCCCAGCAGAGCGCAACTATTTAATCAGGGATCGGGAAGTGCTGGCCGTCAAGTTGGCATTAGAGGAATGGAGACACTTGCTGGAGGGCGCGGTTCACCCTATTGTCATTTATACGGACCACAAGGACCTTACATACTTACAGTTAGCACAACTACTAAATCCTCGCCAAGCCAGGTGGTCGTTCTTCGCCAGGTTTCAATTCTTGCTTCACTTCCGCCATGCTGATAAGCATGTGAAGACTTTTGTCTGCATTGCTGACAGAAGGAGAATTCTCCGCTGGGGACACAGCTCCAAATTGGCGGGGCACTCAGGTGTTCGAAAGACTCTGGACTTCATAGCCAGTCAGTACGGGTGGCCCCCACTTGCGAGAGATGTGGCAGACTATGTCTCTTCATGTACAAATTGTGCCTCGAACAAGCCTTCCCGCCCCAAACCTACTGGTCTGCTTCTACCCCTGCCCATTCCTGATACCCTTGGCAGCACATTGCTATGGACTTTATCTCGGGCCTTCCTCATTCAGCTGGGTGTACTACGATCTGGGTAGTAGTGGATCAGTTCTCTAAAATGGCACATTTCATTCCTCTAAATGGCCTTCCGTCTGCTCCTCGCCTGGCAAGCCTGTTTATTTCGCACATCTTCCAGCTACACGGACTTCCTCTACATATTGTCTCAGACCGGGGTGTACAGTTTACATCCAAGTTCTGGAGACCCCTGTGCAACCTGCTAGTCGTTAAACTGGACTTCTGTTCTGCCTATCACCCTCAGTCCAATGATTAGGTGTAGAGGACCAACCAGATTTTAGAGAATTACCTTTGTCATTTTGTTTCCGCCCAACACAACAATTGGGTACAACTTCTGCCTTGTGCAGAATTCTCATGCAACAATCACACAAGTGAGTCTACTGCCTCGTCTCCCTTCTACATTGTGTACAGCCAGTATCCCTGAGTTCCTCTTTCTGTGCCAGCCATGACTCATGTACCAGCAGCTAAGGCTGGGTTCACACGACCTATTTTCAGACATAAACGAGGCGTATTATGCCTCGTTTTACGTCTGAACATAGGGCTCCAATACGCCGGCAAACATCTGCCCATTCATTTGAATGGGTTTGCCGACGTACTGTGCAGACGACCTGTAATTTACGCGTCGTCGTTTGACAGCTGTCAAACGACGACGCGTAAATTGACTGCCTCGGCAAAGAAGTGCAGGACACTTCTTTGCAACGTAATTTGAGCCGTTCTTCATTGAAGTCAATGAAGAGCAGCTCAAGATTACAGGCGTCAAAGACGCCTCGCATAATACGAGGAGCAGCATTTAAGTCTGAAACGAGGCAGCTATTTTCTCCTGAAAACAGTCTGTCTTTTCAGATGTAAAAGCCTCTCATCGTGTGCACATACCCTAATTCTTCTTTTGGCTTTTTTGTTCACATCTGGCAGCAAACTAAGGCAGCAATTCTCCAACCAGTGGATCGCATGAAAAGGCATGCCGATAAAGGAAGAAAAAAGTCCCTCCTCAATTATCTCCTGGAGTCAATGTCTGGCTATCCTGGAGAAACATTCGACTCAAGATACCCTCTCACAAATTCACTCCCAGGTTCCTCGGTCCTTTCGAAGTTCTGCAACGGATTAACCCTGTATCCTATAAACTTTAGTTGCCTCCTACTCTCAAGATCCTCAACTCATTCCACGTGTCCCTCCTTAAGCCTGTGGTTCTGAACCGCTTCAGTACAGCTCCTATGTCTGCAGTTGCCCCCAGCGGTTTTTCTGATGTGTTCGAGGTGAAGGAGATTCTGGACTATAAGAGAGTAGGAGGAAAAACTTTCTATCTAGTGGACTGCAGAGGGTTTGGTCCTGAGGAGAGGTCATGGGAGCCAGAAAAGAACCTCAATGCCCCTATCCTCATAAGGAAGTTCCTCTTACGATTAGGAGGAGGGGGACATAAGGTGGGTACTGTCACGGCCGTGGTCGCGGACTGCTGCCGTTCCTTACCTTGCGACGGCCAGGATCACAGATCCTTGTAGACGCCAGCACTCGCAGCCATCCGGCCTTGCTCAGAGTGTTAAAGTGTATGCTCGGTGCCGGCCTTAAAGGGCCAGCGCACACACATGTTAAAATTCCCTAATTAACCCCTGTTCATCCTGGACTATAAAAAAGTCTTGGCCTTTCCACTCCTTGCCTGAGCGTGTTTGTAGTTTTCCCATGTTTGTATTGCAAATGGGCCCTTAGTGTTTCCCTGCTCCCAGTGTTCCCGTTTCCTGAATCCTATCTCCTGTATCCCGTGCTGTGTTTAATTCCTGAGCCTGCCTTGTATCGGAGTCGTGTCGTGCTTGCTGGATACACCACATCTAGTGTCATCTGCCTTATCTGGTGCCATCCGCCACATCTGGCGCAACCTGCCACACCTAGCCCCATCTGTGCCCGAGCCCTGCCGTTGTCTGGACTATCTCAGGTACACTTGTGCTACGCATCTCTTCCACAAGACCGCGCATAGACTGTGAGTTGGCCAGCTGCCTCTTTTTTACGGCGGAGCGGCATAGTGGGTCCACATACCCTAGATCGTGACAGGCCCCAGTTGGTATTCTGTTACCCCTCCCCATGAACATGCTAAATATATGGTATGGGCCTTAGCGGATGCATAAAAATTATATTATTTTCCTTCCTTTACAAAATCACCACATCACTATACGTGTACTTGTAACCAGTACCAGTCTTTATCAGATGCCCACCAATTGTAATGAACACATAATAGGGAACAAGATGCAGACTGATGGACATAATAGAAAGTTCAGCGGCCCAGTCACACCTGTGCTGGTGGCCATAAGCACAAAGCTACGGCCATAAGGACAAAAATGAATGTAAGCAGCTTTGTCATTTGAGCAGCCAGTAATGAGGCATCTATAGTTACTATGTCTGTTTCTTCTTCACCTTCTCCCTTTCAAGGCTCTTCTTCATGGCAAAAAGTTAATAGGGTACATTACAAGGTGGGGACAGTTCATGTAACCTTGTGTTATCATGTGAAGAGTCCAACTATGTTTGTTATGACTGACAAATACATTATTCAAAAGAAAGTTTGTTTATTCATTATAGCAGCCTTTAGCACACAATAGCTACAAAAGCTTATAAAAAGGATCTAGCAGCACTGGAGATATTTCAAATGAAATCAACTGGATTGTGGAAAAAGGGAAAGAAGTTTTCACAGTTCAAAGGCAGAAAGATTTGACGTTTTCAGCTTGGAAAAAAAAACATAGAGGTATTCTTAATAAAAAAAAACATGTAAAGGGTTATTACCACCTTATGAAGTGATAGTCCAACTTGTGGAACCCCCTGCAATCTGAGAACCAAGGGGCCGCAGTTTTTTTTCTCTGGTGCATTTTTGGCACACAATGTCAGATTTTAAGAAATGCCCCCTTGTCGAGCGAAAAAAAAAATGTCCTAAACAGTTAGTAAATGTGGAGCACTGCATGTACACCATTTGAATAGTAAATCTGCCCCATTATTGGCCTTTTTAAGAGCTTATCCAAAATATAAAAAAAGGGTATATTTTCACATGAGGATTTTTATTTTTATAAGCATCTTTTTAGCATGCTCACATCTCATCACAGAATAACTAATTCATTAGTACAAAGGAGGAGGGAAGGATGTGTTAGTCAGTATGGTAACATAAACAAAATAGAGGCCCTCCAGCGGGCTATGGTAAAAACAATTACCAGGACTGTAATCCAACACTTCGGACTCCACTTCATTATGATGACCTTTGAACTTAAAACTTAAAGGACTAGAATATGAATTTGTAATAATATGAAAAGTATAGCTATCCAGAATACCAGAGTATCTGTAAGGTATATGCTCCTTCTTCTTTTCCCACTTTCTAAAACTCAACATAGAAAAGGCTGAATCCACACTTTCCCTAGTCTCACAAGTCTGCTGCCTGGGTAAATTCTTTGATTTTGCCCTGTTTTTTGAACTGCACAACAGATTTCTAACCACCTCCTGCCTCCTCCACCTCAAAAACATTTATGAAATCCACTCATTCATCAATCTTGAGTCAAAAATGCTGGCCTCCCATCTAAAACTCCTGAACCCATCCAATCCACCCTCAACTTTGCTGCTCAGTTAAGCTATCGTACCTCTCCCCTTGTTCAACCTCTACCTCTTTTCTTTGCCAAGTTCTTCACTGGCTACCCATGGCCTAGCGCATTCAGTTAATAAAAATGAAAGGGGTTGTCCAGACATTTTTTATTGATGGCCAATTCTTAGGATAGGTCCTCAATATTAGATCTGTGGGGGGTCCAAATCGAACCCCGACCGATCAGCTGACTGAAGGGGCTGTGGCATTTGTCGCCGCAACCTCTTCAGTGTTTACCAGGTACAGCGCTGTACACATCGGTAGCGGCCGTGCATGGGATTGCAGATCAGTCCCATTTATTTGAATAGGACCGGAACTGCAATCCCAAACAGCATCAAAAATCATTCTGGGGATGTTTGCGTGACGTAAGCGGAACAAGAAGATTTTTAGAAAGCTGTATCATGTGACCAGCAGAAAAAACAGGGTAAATGTAAACTTTTTAGACAAACAGTAAATTAGTAAACCGCTTTAACAATGAGATATAATGCAGATATACAACTTGTCCCCTCTACACATCTCGGATCATCTCCCAATACCTTCCGACACGTAATCTCCCGTCCTCACAAGTCTTCCCTTATTGCTATTCTCTTATCTGCTCTCACATCATCTTGTCCAAGTTTTCTCCAGAGCATCCCCCACATTTTGGAACTTGCTACCCCAACACATAAGGCTCTCTGTGAACAGACATCTTAATAATAATATTGGTAATGTAAAATATGCCCTTTTTTTTTAATAATAATTACATATATGTAAAATGTCAGAAAAGATTATATTGTAACTTAAGACAGCTTGTTTAATTTGGAATATAATTGCAAGGGAGTTAAGTACCAAAACAATTATAATGTCATATAAACCCAGTAGTAATATAATATAGCACAAATTAGAATAAAGTGATTTATTGTGCAGCCCTGTGTGAATTTGTTACATATAAATGCAATGCATTTAAGGAAATATAAAGAAAAATACTGATTTGTGTACGTAAGAAACTGTAATAGCTAAGCAGGACCTTCCACAAATGAAAATGACCTAGCGTCAAAGCCAATGGGGAGATACATTAAGACTGGCATTTCATACATCAGTCTTAAAATAAAGATAGCTGAAGTATAATGTGTCTAATTTACTAAGAGGTACATGCCTCTTATTAAATAAGGCGCATCTCTGGCCATCCGTGCGCTAGAAAGGGAAAACTACGCCAGCTACGAGCTGGCGTAGATCCCTGCCATGATTTACGGCAGAAACCTGGCAGACAAAAGTTAATATATCCCCCCCAATGTATACAAACATATGGTTACAAACAGCACAGAATAACTTTTTTAAGGTGTTCATACCCCTATGGTGGGTACGTACAACATTAATATATATATATATATATATATATATATAAAAAAATATATATATATATATATATATATACACTACCGTTAAAAAATTTGGCGTCACCCAGGCAATTTTGTGTTTTCCATGAAAACTCACACTTATATTTATCAAATGAGTTGCAAAATGACTAGAAAATATAGTCAAGACATTGACAAGGTTAGAAATAATGTTTTTTATTTGAAATAATAATTTTCTCCTTCAAACTTTGTTTCGTCAAAGAATGCTCCATTTGCAGCAATTGCAGCATTGCAGACCTTTGGCATTCTAGCTGTTCATTTGCTGAGGTAATCGGGAGAAATTTCACCCCATGCTTCCAGAAGGCCATCCCACAAGTTGGATTGGCTTGATGGGCACTTCTTGTGTACCATACGGTCAAGCTGCTCCCACAACAGCTCTATGGGGTTGAGAGCTGGAGACTGCGCTGGCCACTCCATTACAGATAGAATACCAGCTGCCTGCTTCTTCCTTAAATAGTTCTTGCATAATTTGGAGGTGTGCTTTGGGTCATTGTCCTGTTGTAGGATGAAATTGGCTCCAATCAAGCGCTGTCCACAGGGTATGGCATGGCGTTGCAAAATGAAGTGATAGCCTTCCTTATTCAAAATCCCTTTTACCTTGTACAAATATCCCACTTTACCAGCACCAAAGCAACCCCAGACCATCACATTACCTCCACCATGCTTGACAGATGGCGTCAGGCACTCTTCCAGCATCTTTTCAGTTGTTCTGCGTCTCACAAATGTTCTTCTGTTTGATCCAAACACCTCAAACTTCGATTCGTCTGTCCATGACACTTTTTTCCAATCTTCCTCTGTCCAATGTCTGTGTGCTTTTGCCCATATTAATCTTTTCCTTATATTAGCCAGTCTCAGATATGGCTTTTTCTTTGCCACTCTGCCCTGAAGGCCAGCATCCCGGAGTCGCCTTTTCACTGTAGACGTTGATACTGGCGTTTTGCGGGTACTATTTAATGAAGCTGCCATTTGAGGACCTGTGAGGCGTCTATTTCTGAAACTAGAGACTCTAATGTACTTGTCTTCCACTTCTCTTTCTACTCTGGTTAGAGCCTGTGTGTGCTGTCCTCTGAAGGGAGTAGTACACACCATTGTAGGAAATCTTCAGTTTCTTGCCAATTTCTCGCATGGAATAGCCTTCATTTCTAAGAACAAGAATAGACTGTCGAATTTCACATGAAAGCTCTCTTTTTCTAGCCATTTTGAGAGTTTAATCGAACCCACAAATGTAATGCTCCAGATTCTCAACTAGCTCAAAGGAAGGTCAGTTTTATAGCTCCTCTAAACAGCAAAACTGTTTACAGCGGTGCTAACATAATTACACAAGGGTTTTCAAGTGTTTTCTAATCATCCATTAGCCTTCTAACACAGTTAGCAAACACAATGTACCATTAGAACACTGGAGTGATGGTTGCTGGAAATGGGCCTCTATACACCTATGTAGATATTGCATTAAAAACCAGACGTTTGCAACTAGAATAGTCATTTAGCACATTAACAATGTATAGAGTGTATTTCTGATTAATTTAATGTTATTTTCATTGAAAAAAACTGCTTTTCTTTCAAAAATAAGGACATTTCTAAGTGACCCTACATTTTTGAATGGTAGTGTATATATAATGTCATTAATGCAGTTTTTATTTAAGGTGAAGATAGGGTTTAAGTAACTGTGTGCAAGGCTTCGCTTTTCTGACTAAAAAAAGATGCCTAGCCTTACTAATCCAAATTGCCCACGGTGGATACTTAGATTAATTCCAGATTTACAGTATTTGTGCAGTAAGATTGATTCCTGTTGTGTATAAAGATTGTGAATATTTACATTATTAAATGTTCCTGAGCTGAAATATTAATGTAGGAGCCGGTTTATTATGAATGATAAGAATGCATATGTTTCAACATAAATCAGATTTGAATACAATTATTAATTTTCTTTTTTTTTTTCCTTTCACAATAGAGAAGAAAATCTCGGTATTCTGACCTTGACTTTGAAGTAAGTTAACATATTCACATTTTTTTTAACTTGCAGCGTCATTGTTTTTGCTAAAGTTTATGACTTTGGTGCAGAAGCTCAGTAAATCTTTCACAATGGTATTTACAACAAAGAGTTGAGCTCAAATGTGACTTTTGGGTCAATGTTTCTATGGTCCTATATGAAAGCCTTTTAGTGTATTTTACAAATGTGAAAATATAAACTCTCATTCTGAGTTATACATTTTTGACATCACAGGCCTTCTGTGTCTATGTCTCCACGATAACACTTCTAGTCTTGTGCCCTGACACTGGGTCGATCCAAATATCTTTCCACTTAAATCTACACATTCTAATTAACCTGATTATGAACAATTAGAAGGGCTGTTTAGCTTTAGATATTCATGTCATATAAACAGGATTTCCATAACTCGGACCCCCAGCATATCTAGAAAATGGGGTTCCCCTAATGTTGACCGCATACAGGAGTAAACTGAATTGAAGCGGTGCTGTGCATGTGCGTGGCATTCCCCATTGAAGTATGTTGGGAGTAATGGACGCAAGCTCCTACATGTGACTGCCACACCTTCCTTGTCTTGCAGAAATAAGGGTTAAATGGTGGAACCCCCACCTATCATACATTTGTCCCATCCAATTTCTAAAGTGGGAATACTTTTAAAAGAATTTACTATAGAGACTCTTCTCACAGATGACCTATAACACAATCTCTAAATGAAGAAGCTGGGAAAAATGCTCCTTGTATCGGGCGGTTCAGTAATTCCACAGAACCATCGGATAAGACTTAAAACAATTTATTAGTAAACATGCTAAAAACCAATAAAAGTTACTGCTGCAACGCGTTTCAACCTTTATTGTTTTTTAGCATGTTTACTAATAAATTGTTTTAAGTCTTATCCGATGGTTCTGTGGATTACTGGACCACCCACACAAGAGCGCCCGATACAAGGAGCATTTTTCCCAGGTTCTTTATTCTAAGTGACCACGGTAAAGAAACCCCAGCATTGGAGCTATCAACCGTGGGTCTGCTCCAGGGGCTTGCACAGTGTGTCCGAGACCAAGGTGAATTCACCTGACGTGCAGTAAAGTCAAGTTGTGCCTATATGTTATCACCTTAGAAGAGCGCCGTTTTAGTTATTATTTTTCTTTTTTTTTTTTCACATATCAAGCACAATCTCTAAATGTTATATCATCTATCTATCTATCTATCTATCTATCTATCTATCTATCTATCTATCTATCTATCTATCTATCTATCTATCTATCTATCTATCTATCTATCTATCTATCTATCTATCTATCTATCTATCTAAAAATATACAGAAGTAGGCAGCACTCCAAATGATGGTGAAAAAAAGTGAATTTCATAATTCATCCTGGTGTCCGCACCAGGGCGAATAACGAAATTTATTTTTTTTCACCATCATTTGGAGTGTTGCCTACTTCTGTATATTTTTGGATATTTAATAGGCAATTGGTCGGATCCCTGAGGTGCGCACCCTCCCATTTTTTTATACTGGTGCTGCTGGACGGTGGACTCTATCTATCTATCTATCTATCTATCCATCCATCTATCATCTATCTATCTATCTATCTATCTATCTATCTATCTATCTATCTATCTATCTATCTATCTATCTATCTATCCATCCATCCATCCATCCATCCATCCATCCATCCATCCATCCATCCATCCATCCATCCATCCATCTATCTATCTATCTATCTATCTATATATCTGTCTGTATTGAGATTATATATATATATATATATATATATCTGTATTTAGGTTTTGGGAGTTGCTATTACATTTGTAGGCCACATTTTTAAAGAAAGACAATTAATCTCTTTTAAGGATTTACAATCCGGGTTTGAGGTAAATAAGAAATTTGGATATTGGTATTATCAATAATGGCAAGCTAGCACGAAAACCTTGGACAAGAACTTGCTCATGGTCCAAAAGCACTTTTCTTTAGAATGTATTCTTGAGATGAATGCAGTTTAGACTTCTCTTTCAACTTTATATAAAATAATTATAAATTTACATTCATGCAACACTTCTTTCACAAGTTAAAGGTGTTGGAAAAGGGATTAAGGCCCAATAAGTCCGGCGAAATGGGTGAATATTTATAAGAACGGGGAGGAGATTTCGGTTAGCGCAAACTATGTTTTGGTTCAGTTGAATATTACACTTCGTTTGTATTATACTTCTTTACTTTTAAAATCGGCTTAACTCAGGATTCTAAATGCCATAGATGCCAACTCCCGGTGGCAGAGTTCTGGCATATGGTATGGGATTGCCCAGCTATTGATTCATACTGGTCTTTGATATTTAAAGACGTTTTGTCCAAGTTAGATCGTGACATACCCAAGTCTGCTCAGTTAGCACTTTTGAATTGTACCAAAGAGTTGGTAATGGCGGAGTTTTCGCAAATGCAAATTTGGCTTATCTTGAGAGTTCGACTGCTTGCAAAATCAGCTATTGCAATGAAATGGATGGCAGAACTCTCCCCCTTTCTCTTTGAATGGAGAAATATTGTTATTAAAATAAAAATGTATGAGGAAATTCTAGCTAAAAAGCTAAATCAATTGCATAAATGGGAGGAATTTTGGGGTATCTGGAACTGAGGTGAAGTGGAGACGCGGTTGGGGCTTTATTAATATTTTTTTTTATTCCTTGGATCCGGAGTGTGACGGTGAGGAATTTTTAGGGTATTGCGTAAATTGTTATTTTACATTATTTTCTTTTTCGGTTGTACCACAATAAGTTGCTAAATAAAATATTTAAAAAAACAAAAAAAGACAATGTTGCGGTAGTAACCAAATATGAAAGGAAATAATAAAAAGTTGTTTGAAAAAAAAAAAGAAGGAAAGAAATCCTTTGTAGAAGAGACCAAAAGAACTTTACAAAGCATCTTCATCAAAGGGTGACATTGGATAATTGTGCCAGGGGGATGGTCAATTGGCATGAGTTCTAGGAAATAAAAAATAGAAATCTGTCTGCAGTATACTATTGTGGTGTGATTAGCTATATATTTGTTATCTATCGGATGTTTTCTGCAATGCATAGAGTTCGTTTCTTAAAGGGGGCAATAATTTTCCTACCACATGTGGCCCTACCATATTCTTTGTATCTCTATTTCTACATATTTAGCCACTTATGATTACAATATTATTAGTGGGGTGCACCAAGACAGAAGTGATAAATTATCAACACACAAAAAGTTTCCAGCAGCATATAGCAGAACATTGATATCAAATTCATATAATCATTCTGCACACTGAAGTGCATCTTGTCATGGTACCATAGGAATTAGGTCACAATATACATCTCAGATTAATAACATAATTGCATCAATTATAAGAGCAGTCATTTCTATGAATCCTGTGATCTACGCCCTCCCTCATTCTGCTGTTATCCAACTTGATGTCACCAGAAACAGGTGAGTATAGGATGTTTTTCTAGGAAAATTTTCAAAGACAAAAATATGCAGATGCACACACTGGGCGCTAATATATATATATATATATATATATATATATATATATATATATATATATATATATATATATATATATTATTTTTGTATTATTATTTTTTTATATGTATTATAAAAGAAAAAAGATTGCAGCACTCCACATCAGTGGCGTAACTACCGCCATAGCAGCCGTAGCGACTGCTACGGGGCCCGCGGCATGAGGGGGCCCGTGTCGCCCGCCGGCACGGGCCCCCACCATGGCCGCAGGCTCCGCTAGCACCCGCTATGGCTGCTACAGCGGGACGCCACTGAACACTACGGCAGAGCAGGGAGGTATCTCCCCGCTCTGCCATTAAACGAAAGACATGTATCCCCTATCCACAGGATAGGGGATACATGTGTGATCGCTGGCAGCGATAGGGAGAACGGGGGACTGAAAGTCCCCTGAAGTTCTCCATCACAAACCTCGGACTTCCGGGGTCTGTGTCGGCAGCTCTGTAGAAATTAATGGAGCGCCGGTCGCGCTTGTGCGCATGCGTGACCAGCGCTCCTTTCATTTTTATTGAGCTGCGCAGATGCCGGAAGTCAGAGGTTAGTCATGGAGAACTTCAGGGGACTTTCAGTCCCCCGTTCTCCCTATCGCTGCCAGCGATCACACATGTATCCCCTATCCTGTGGATAGGGGATGCATGTTATTTGTAGGACACACTATAGGTCGCATTTTTTTTGGGGGGGTTGGCTGTATGGCGTTCCCTGCAGGGTGGGCTGTATGGCGTTCCCTGCAGGGGGGGCTGTATGGCGTTCCCTGCAGGGGGGGGGGCGCTGTATGGCGTTCCCTGCAGGGGGAGCGCTGTATGGCATTCCCTGCAGGGGGGGGCGCTGTATGGCGTTCCCTGCAGAGGGGGGCTGTATGGCGTTCCCTGCAGGGGGCGCTGTATGGCGTTCCCTGCAGGGTGGGGTGCTGTATGGCGTTCACTGCAGGGGGCGCTGTATGGCGTTCCCTGCAGGGGGAGGCACTGTATGGCATTCCCTACAGGGGGGGCTGTATGGCGTTCCCTACAGGGGGGCTGTATGGCGTTCTCTACAAGGGGGGCTGTATGGCATTCTCTACAGTGGGGGCTGTATGACGTTCGCGCCATACAGCCCCCTCTGTCGATAACGCCATACAGTCCCCCTGTAGATAACGCCATACAGTCCCCCTGTAGATAACACCATACAGTCCCCCCTGTAGATAACGCCATACAGTCCCCCTGTAGATAACGCCATACAGTCCCCCCTGTAGATAACGCCACACAGTCCCCCCTGTAGATAACGCCACACAGTCCCCCCTGTAGATAACACCACACAGTCCCCCCTGTAGATAACGCCACACAGTCTACAGGGGGGGCTGTATGGCGTTATCTACAGGGGGGGCTGTATGGCGTTATCTACAGGGGGGGCTGTAAAAAAAGGCACTATCTACAAGGGGGGGGGTTGTGTGACACCCAGGGGAGGGGGGGCCCCAGTCAAAAGTTTGTTATCGGGCCCAGTCTTTCCTAGTTACGCCCCTGCTCCACATTAAGGTCCAGTAAGAAAATCTCTGGTTTTATTTACCCACGTTTAGAGCCAAGCAATATTTTAGTTCCACCATGGAACTTTTTTCAAGCAAAGTGTACATGTGATCAAAGTATTTAAGACATGTGAACTACTTACATCATTAATAAAAATTGAAACATTAAAGTGACACTTTAATATACAATCATAGCAGTATGGATGTAGCCATCTTTAACTTGACTCTGATAACTTGCTGCAACGTGATATTACACAACAAAAGCTATTGAAATGTCATTGAAAAAGTCAAGGTAAAGGATCTTGCCACTGTGTATTTAATGCGTTAAAAGTCAAGATAAAGACGGCTACATCTGTACATATACATCATAGATATGATCAATGTATAAAGTGCAAAGTAGTCATATAGTGCATAGTGTACATAACAGTGGTAAAAATATTAAAAACATGAATTGGTCATTACTAACAGTTGTATACATCTGTAGTGGAGATGGGACAGCCATTCATTCATCAATTCATAGGGAATCATGGAAATCATGTGTAAAACACAGCCATGTGCTGTGCAATGGCATTCTGAGAACTTAACTGAACATGCTCGGCTATAGAGCCAATCAGCATGCTAAGCTGTATAACCAATCAGCACTTTTGGAAGAATAGCCAATAGGCATGATGCTGATGTCATGCACTACCATGGTAACATGTTAAACAAAGCTGGCTGCTGTATGACTCACAGCACATGTGCTGTTCACCCTCCTGGCAACACGGTGGCCATATTGTAAAAACCCTTATCTATATAGGTGTAATGAAGAAATTGCAAAAGTGCCCTTACTCCATCAAGTCTAATGGCAATCATCTATAAAGAATTATAAAATGAGCAAGATATATAAAAGAGGCTCAGATATAGGGCAACCTTATATCTATATTGTAAGCAATAAACAAAGGAATATTTAAGCTGGTAAATAAAAATATATGGGACATAGAATAAATATTCTTAAAGATACAGTGGGCAGAATAAATTGATTTGACTACACAGAAGTATATTGCACAGAGATCCACATACGCTATCCCCTAGGACAACCCCTATTTCATGTGACCCCAATAGACTCTGTCCACCTTTATGTAAAACAGAAGTCATATGGGAGGGGAAAGTTTGACCAGGGTGTACTTCACTTTTGGGTGTACAACCTGTGGCGTACTCCTTACCACCAAGGGGTACAACGCTACCGATCAGCTCCTATACATATTCTGAGGTGCATAATTTTGATGCAAGAATTTTTCATAGGAATGTAATATAATTAAATTAACCTCCACTTAAATATACCAGCAAGCCCCAACTGAGAAGTAAAAATAAAAAATAAGAGAAATAAAGAGGCCACTAGACTCAATCGTTCAAATTTGTATCCCTATACACAAACAATATATACATATATGTTTAGATAACTGTGAATAAGTCCAGATTGGTTCATGAATAGCGTCTCTTCTCCTAAGATTATCTGTAATATAAACAAAAAGACAATTGTTACATACATACAACAATTAATCACATATTTCACAAAATTACAGTGAGGAAGGACCAGGACATAAAATGGACAGAGGGCAAGCCCAATTATCACATGCCCTTAGCGATAGTGAAATCAACATTGAAACCTTGTGGTTTTAGGGTTTCCAATCGGTAGATCCACTCTAATTCTCGTTGCTTTAAATTAAATAACCGATCACCACCCCTTCTGGACAAGGGAATGTGATCGATAGTCATACATTTGAGATCTCTTTCTACATGTTCAGCTTCAACAAAATGTTTGGACACTGGAAGGTCTGACCTTTTCTTTCTAACGGTATACCTGTCATTATTTAATCTTGTTTGGAAATCACAGGTTGTCTCACCAACATAAAGTAAATCACAGGGGCACCAAAGAATATAGGTAACCCATTCAGACTTACATGTAAGAAAATGCCTAATTTTAAACTCTTTTTTTGTTCTCGGATGAATGAACGAGCTACACTTCTGTAAGTATTTATGCAATTAACCCCTTAGTGACCAGCCTATTTTAGGCCCTAATGACCAAGCTATTTTTTTTTCCGTTTTACTATAGTCGCATTCAAAGAGCTATAACTTTTTATTTTTCCATCGACATAGCTGTATGAGGACTTGTTTTTTGCGGGATTAGTTATACTTTTTAATGGCATAATTTTGGGGTACAATTTTGATGAACTATTATTAACTTTTTTGGGGGAGAATAGAGAAAAACCCTGGAATTCCAACATTGTTCTATGCGTTTTAAATTCACGCCATTCCATGTGCGGAATAAATAACACATTACCTTTATTCTATGGGTCGGTACGATTACGACGATACCACATATGTATAGGCAAACATATTATTTGTTTTTACATCGTCACGTTCCAAGAGCCGTAATTTTTTTATTTTTCCGTCAATGTATTGATATGAGGGCTTGTTTTTTGTGGTACAAGACGTAGTTTTGATTGGTACTGTTTTGGGGTACATGGAACTTATTGATTAACTTTTATTATGACTTTTTTGGGGGGCAATGGAAAAAAAATAGCAATTTCACCATTGTTTTTTGCAGGGGTTTTTTATGGTGTTTACCTTGTGGTTTGAATGCCATATTAATATATTGTTTGGGTCAATACGGTTTCGATGATACCATATATGTCTACTTTTAATTATTTTTTACACTTTTACAAAATAAATGTATTTATTTTTTGCTGTAGTTTTTATTAATCAATTATTACTTATTTTATTAGTCCTACTAGGGGAATTTACTATGCAAACTTTGGATCGCTGCTATAATGTTTTTGGTATACTTAGTGTAAAACTGATAGGCAATCTATTAGGACGTGCCTCTGGCATGTCCTAATAGGCATATGCCCAGGGTAGACCTGGGGGCTTTTATCAGACCCCCGGCTGCCATGGCACCCCATTGGAGGCCTGCAATTGCATTTGTGGTCCGCCGATGGACGGCCCTTGGAGCAGGAGCCTGGCTGTCATCAGAAAGCTGAGCCCCGGCTCCAGCCTGCACGGGACACCCATGCAGGACTTTGACTGGGCCGCCGTGAAAAGGCGACGGCCTAGCCTAAGGCCCCTTAGTGACTGCCGTGAAAAGGCATATTGGTGGTCACTAAGGAGTTAAGACAGGGGAAACTCCCCATTTTTTGTGGCCTGATGTAGGTCTGTGTACCCTGTTTCAGGAATGGACCCACATCTGTTGTAACCAACTTATCTCGGAAGTTTGTTGAAAGTCTATATGACATTAATGGATCGGCTTGTAGCTCCTCAATAGATGTGAAGCTATTACTGATATAATCAGCCAATGTTTGTTTATGACCCTTGAAATAGTCCCACTAACCTGATTGTAGGTAGAAATCAATGGAATTCTACTTTAGGTGTGTGTTTTCTGTTGTTGATTAATGTCTGATCCCTCTGAACTTGCTTGAATTTTTTGTTTGTGTGCATCAATGATTTGGAAACCTCTTTGTAGAAAATAATTTTTCATGGTATTTAGTGCCATCTCCATGAGTCTATAATTCATTTAGCCCTAAGCATTTGGCTATATGGAAGGGACTTAATAATATTTTTAGGAT
The DNA here is from genome assembly GCF_050947455.1 of Rhinoderma darwinii. Taxonomy (NCBI): domain Eukaryota; kingdom Metazoa; phylum Chordata; class Amphibia; order Anura; family Rhinodermatidae; genus Rhinoderma; species Rhinoderma darwinii. The sequence goes on from NC_134690.1 coordinate 189,819,885, forward strand.
GGCAACTATCATATAGTGGAATGTATTAGTATCAGTACTTTTGTTTTATAAATATCCATATGAAAATTACCATCCTGTAAGGTAAGGGTATGTTCACACGGCATATTTTCGGAAGTTTTTCGGGCCATAAACGCCCGAAAAACAGCCGAAAAATCGGAAGCAGATGGGAAAACGGCGTTCTGTTCCGACGGAGCATTTTTCGCTGCATTTTTTACGTGTAAAAAAGGGCTGCTAAAAAAGAAGTGCAGGACACTTCTTGGGACGTTTTTGGAGCCGTTTTCCATAGACTCTATTGAAAAAAGCTCCAAAAACGGCTGTAAAAAATGGAGCAAATAACGCAGCGAAAATCGCGAGTGGTACAAAAAACGTCTGAAAATCAGGCGCTGTTTTCCCTTGAAGACAGCTCCGTATTTTGAGACATTTTAAGTCTAGCGCATCAACATACCCTAACAAGAACATCCAAAAATTTTAATGAATCATATATCTGTGATAAAGTGAATGAGACATCAGCATTCAATGAGTTAAGAAATTGGTGAAATTCCAGTAATTCATCAAGTGGGCCACACCAGATGAGGAAGATGTCGTCTATGTATCGCCACCACCATAAAACTTTGCAGAAGTGGTGGGACACAGACAAACATCTCCTCAAGCATGGTTACAATAACATTTGCATAGGTAGGTGCAACGTTAGATCCCATGGCCATGCCACGCAACTGTAAATAAAACTTGTCTACAAAAAGAAAATAATTGCAAGTAAGAACAATCTGTAGTAATGCAAGTACAAACTCACAAAACAAGGGAGAGAAGTCAGAACTCTCGAATGCATGTTTTATGGAAAGAATTCCATGATCATGATTAATAGATGTATAAAGGCTGACCACATCAAAAGAGGCCAAAATGGCCCCTTCGGGTGGTCGAGCCTTACATAATTTTACAAGGAAATCACTTGTGTCCTGTATAAATGAACGTGCACTAGTAGCATATTTCATAAGGAATGTTTTTGCCAATATTTATTATATATATTTATTATTTTAAATAGCATAACTGCTATATTAATTATACTTACAAATAGGAGGCTCTAAATATAGCAGTAATGCAATTGAAAATATAGAAAAAAATAATCCTATCCTACATTCTTATATTTTATATTGATTCATCTGATGACAAATTAAAATGGTTTGTAATTATGATTTATATTCTAGATACAGTACAAAAAGTATTTTCAAAGTAGCTATACTTAAAAATATTTAGTGATTGATGCCTGATTCCATAATATTGGATATATATACAAATTTGTGAGTATGTCATGTGTTTTCTCGGCATAGAATCTATATGAAACAATATAGCTTATAATGCAATACTGTTACCACGCCTATTAAAGGAATAATGCAGTCAAAATTAATGCACTGTGTCTAGTGCAGGGCTGGAGGGGACGGTACTTGACATAGAGATTCGAAGAACACCTAACATAGAATCCTGGTGCCATGCCCAACCTCTAAGGTTCTGTATTAGGCAGACCAAATTTCCCAGAGTGTTCAACTAAGGATGTGGTGTAGTCTTGTGTAGTGATATGAAAATGGCATCCTCTATTTTGAGTATTTTGATACTGTAGGTTCATTCTCCTCCTTTTTTATTTTTATAAAACATGTGTAAGTACACTAATGCTAACATGAAACGTCTCCATATCTATCCACAACAGTCACAGGAATCTTCATAAATGTTTTAGTTTTCCCTCATGAGATTTCTAGTTATCACCATAGATATCCTATTATTTTTTATTTTGTATTTTACTGACAACATGAACAAAAATTTAATTGATGAATAAAAAAAATAAAAAGAGGATTGCACTGAACTCAAAGATGGCTATGTTGACCTTTAAAGTTTAAAATGGCTTCTTACAGATTTCATTTGTGAGTCACGATGAATAATAAAAATACTATACATAGGTAAAAAGTAGAGAAAATAGAAATGGTTTCACATTTTCTAAATTATATATTAACTATTTTTATAAGGCGGTATTTATGACCAGTCATTTGTATTTTATGACTTGACCAAAAAAAGTTTAGATAACTTAAACTAGCTTAAAAGTGACACTGTCACAATCTTGTAACCACTTCTTTCACCAAAATTTGCAATTGTGAAAGGGAGCTACAGCCCCAGACATGAAGATATGTTCACCAAGGCAACCGTCAAGCACTTGAAGCTGTTCGTGCAGAGATTTTCCAGGAATGTATTTGGGCATTGTACGGTTACCTCAGCAACTGGACTATCCTATATGACGCTACATCTCGCATTGCCTATTAAAAATGGAAAAATTATAAAAAATTGCCTTTTAAAAATTTGAGCAGCAAATGTTGCTACTAGCGTCACTTTAAAAGACTTATGGTATATCTTCAAGACAACAGTCCCTGTTCCTGATAAAGTGATCACTTAGACTTCCTTATCTGTTTCCATATATTCCATTGACTTTACCGGAGAGTGACTATTCATGTATATAGTTAGACTCCAAGTGATCTAACGTTTATGGTGTGGATAGTGTGTCAGTTTAGGACTCTAAGGCTCTGTTCATACGTGCTTTAAGAGCATCCATTAAGGGTTCCGTTTGCAATTCCATTATTTTTTATAGCAAGAGTAGCACAGTCTGCAGCGATATTTCTGCCCTCAAATATCTAAGAGAAGCCAAATGGACCCCATTAAAGTTAATAAGATCCATCAGTGTCAGTTTGGATCCATTGGAAAATGGATTCATCACAGCATCAATGCTTCCATTATAGATAGAAGTCATGAGCAGTAACAGCACTCCAGGTGTAGGGTATGCTTCAAGTGATTATATTTTCACACTTTTATACTCAGAACCACGAGTCACTGCTGGCAAATTTAATACAGCTTAAAGAATAGCAACATTTTGGGTATTTCACCCTTTATCAGGCTGCTGGGGTAGCATTGTGTGTGTATACAGCGGTAAACACACCACTACTCACCACTACCCCAGCAGTCTGAGTTTCTTTTTGCTAGTGTGAACAGAGCCTAAGTGGGCAAGCTAAGGATGGGCTCACATAATGTCAGTAGTGTTTTGTTACCGAATATTTCAGAAAAATTTCCTGATGTATGTGCAATGTGTCCATAGATTTTAATAGGCAAATGTATGTAAAAAGGAATACACTGGACATCTGCACTGAAAAGTACAGTTGGCTGCTAAATACAACAAGAAGTATACAATGCAGAATATATATATGTATTATTTTTTTAGATAGATAGATGATAGATGATAGAGATAGATAGATAGATAGATAGATAGATAGATAGATAGATAGATAGATAGATAGATAGATAGATAGATAGATAGATAGATAGATAGATAGATAGATATTAGATAGATAGATAGATATATAGATAGATGGATAGATAGATGGATAGATAGATAGATAGATAGATAGATAGATAGATAGATAGATAGATAGATAGATAGATAGATAGATAGATAGATAGATAGATAGATAGATAGATAGATAGACAGATTATACTTTTATACTGGTAAAATAAATGGTGTAAATCAGTAGAGATACAAAACAATGCACAGTAACATTGAAGAAAATAACAAGTTACAAATGCCAAGAGTGAACAATGAATAATCACTGTGGATCATTTTATAGAGCTGCAGTATACACTATAAGAGAATGTTCGCTATGGCAACGGTTGCTAAGGTTCCCGAGTCTGACGTTCTTGCTTCAGTGCTGCATGTGGAAGATGGCGATTGCAGAATGCACTGCGGATATTTGAACAAATAATACAGTACAGCCTCATCTGGCGTAATGAATATGCAGGAAACAATATGAAGGGTTATATAAAGATTCTGATATTACTCATTCCCTAGTACACATGACATACCTGTATTATAAGAACATTCAGACTTATTTAGATGAATAGACTTCCTAGCAGACATTTTTTTTTTTCTTAATCCTAAACAGGAGGCAGTTTTACATTGAGGGAGGAAAAGCAACCTAAAGATCTTTTATTTATAGAACTTCACGTATAGAAACAAATTGAAGGTAGACATACATGTCTAATGCTGCATAGACTTATTAGTAAGGGCACTTTTATACTGGCATTGTTCTGCAGTGTACAAATATGATTAATCCTATGCAGTTCTACAATTTCATTAGTCTGCCATAATCAAATGACGTAAAAAAATGGCTAATATAGCTAAACCAACTTTTATATATATACCCATTCATGATAATGATGTGATGCAGTACCTACCAGTACCTACCACAGTATTACATATCACATTGATTCTATTGGAAAATACCTCCATAATATGTCATTCAATAGAACATGAAAGAAACAAACTCTGCATGTCACCATTTGAAATCGGAGGCATACAGAGGAACAATATAGCCCCATACACTTTTGTTGCAAGCTCCATCAGATGTTGCATGTATGGAGGTATTCTGCCTTAGAAGCATTGTTTCTAGGAGGATATATCAGTACATATGACACCCAGAAGAACCTATCTGGCAGCACATGGAGGCCGTGTGGCTACGTAATAGGGAGCTCAACGGCCGCAATGCACTGCCTTACAGGTTCTGTACACACAGCTTTGCCATGTGCATGAGCCATAAATGTTCAAAATGATTAACAACATTGATTGTTCAGACTTAGAGGCTATGTACACCTTTGAAAAGTTTTTGGTTTTAATAAAAATGTGTATCAGTGTGTTTGGTGCAACTTTCTAATTACGATTTATTAAAAATTATTGTTACTTTTTGAGGTACAGCTGCTTTGTATCCTGCATACAGAGCAGCTGTATCAAGCGCTGAGACTTGAATCCGTCAGGTCAGCGGCACTAACGGGTGTAGTATTAGCGGGTACTGCATGTCTCTGACATGCAGGATCAACCTGTCATCGATCACATCTAAGTACACACGCAGGACCAGCTGACAATGAACCCATCAGTGTCGCTGACTTGACAGATACAGGTTTCAGCGCTAGATACAGCTGAATCCATCAGGTCAGCGGCACTGACGGGTTTAGTTTTAGCGGGTACTGCGTGTCTCTGACACGCAAGATAGAACTGTCATCGATCACATCTAAGTTCACACGCAGGACCTGCTGACAGTGTACCCATCAGTGCCACTGACCTGACGGATATAGGTTTTAGCGCTAGATACAGCTGCTCTGTATACAGAATACAAAGCATCTATATCTCAAAAAGTAAAAATAATTTTTAATTAAAAAAAAGTTTTCAAAGGTGTACAAAGTCTATCAATGAATATCATTCTTATCATAGATTTGTAACATGTAACATGATCATTCTCCATCTTGTACCTGCCATACTGTGTTAGTAGTCAAATATTATATCTGAACTAAATTGTTTGTGCTGCATCACGTGCAGCAGTTAAAATTGTGTGAACATCCATCTCGTAGCCGTAAGAATTTGGGGAGTCAGCTATTGCTAGGATAATTGCATCATGTAAAATAACATGACGTAACATTAACATATTCAATGACAAGGTAATAAAATCATGACATTAAATATAAGAAAATAAGATACTATCTTTTTCCAATATATTTTTAAATGACTCCCACGGTACCTATAACTGGGCCTGGGCTATAAGTGTGCATTATTAGTTTCGATGTTTGCCCATAAGAGCTGCTCTGTATAAATAGGATGCAATTTATAGAATTAATTTGTATGCATTTATTCATTCATTCATTTCATAGACTAGAGTGCAAAGTAACATAGAACTAGGACTTAAAGGGGTTTTCCCATGAGAGACATTTATGACATATCCATAGGATATATTCAAGAAAACAGCCAAAAAAAAATAATTTTTGTGGGAAAGGACAACTCCCCAAACATGGGTGGTGCAAACAGTAAAGAATCCCAGGCCCAAGGGAGACAATCAATATGCAATCGAAAAAAGGAACTGCAGCACTCAAGATAATCCAATGAAGTGAATTTGATTTATTCACCAAGCATAAAAACAATTGCAATGTTTCAACCCATGAATGGGTCTATATCAAGCATGATAAAGACCCATTCATGGGTTGAAACGTTGCAAGTGTTTTTATGCTTGATGAATAAATCAAATACACTTCATGGGATTATCTTGAGTGCTGCAGTTCCTTTCTTAAATTGCATATCCACAGTATATGTCATAAATATCAGATAGATGTGGGTTCCACCTCAGGGAACCGCACTTATCTCTAGAACGGGGCCCTCTAAACCCCGTTCTGCCTCTCTGTGTTTTGTGGCTGAATCAGGTGAATTCCGACCATGAAAAAGGTTGTATGGTCGTGAGTTACCATAACAGCGTAACTCGCTGAGCTATGCTGTTTCCGTAAGTCCCATAGAACTGAATATTAGTTACGGAACAGCGTAGCTCGTTTGCTACGCTGCTTCTCTAACTGCTATTAACTACTATGGGAGTTACGGAAACAGCGTAGCTCAGCAACTATACTGTTTTCGTAACTCCCGACCATATAACCAGGAATTGGCCGGGAGGCAGCATGGGCACAAAAAGCTAGAACGGGGTTTAGGGGGCACTGTTCTAGAGATAGGTGCAAGTCCCAGAGGTGGGACCCGCATCTATCTGACATTTATGACTTATCCTGTGGATTTGTCATAAATGTCCCTTATGGGAAAACGCTTTTAATATTTATCTTTCCTACATTTCTTTTCAAAGTGCATTTACTTTTAATGTGACCAACATTAAAATAGGTTGCAGGAGTAGTATATGAGTAATCTGAGGCTACATGGACACTTTTGGATCAGTATCTAATGTCCTATAAAGAAAAACTTGTACGTTACGAGCTGCTTTATGTTTGTTTGTAAACACGCAAATGTCCCTAATACTAGTAATACAATGTATGTTCTGGTGATTGGGTTGAAAACCAGAACGTGTAGCAGCGCCTCTGACATGTATTAGTGTTAGATGAATATAACAGTTTCCTGACATGATGGACTGTGTTCATTGCTTAAAAAGTCAGAGGACAAACACATGTCGAACCCTGAAATGGTGTCAATGAGATGTCTGAATCCTTGCTGCCAGCATAAGAACCTCATGCAATGAAAATTGAGATGTTGGAACATAATTAAGACTGTGAATAGACTATACAACTGTGCCTCTAATGCTTACAGGAAAAATGTAAAGCAACTTTCATTTGTAGCTTGGCTTTGGAGAGGAAGATAAAAGGTTCAAGCTGTGATTTGATTCTCGCTGATTTTTGATATTCTGCTTTTTTTTTGCTTTTTTGGGCAAATGTCTTAATTGTCTATGTGTATCAATTCACTGTATTTCAAAGATACATTCAATTGTGCTCCCACAACATAACAATTTTAAAGGATTCACTGGTGTGATATGAGTAAAATATAACATTTATTTATAACTCTCTAAAAACAGGGGTACAATCACCACTGTGAAAAAGCCCCACCGTGTGTATAAAAACGTATTAAATAATAAACTCTGAGTTCTAATTCAATTGTGAACCTACTATAGCTCAGTGTTCAACAAGAATATCAATACGGAATCAGCATTTGAAAAATGGGCATAACAATAGTCTTGACCCTAATTCACACTAGAGTCCGTGATAACCGCACCGGAAGCTCCTAGTGTTAAGGTAAACAAACAATGCTAGTGTTCCCTATGCTAAAAAATTCCTATTCACAACCGACCCTACGCGTTTCAATACTCATCATCAGGGGTCTGTAGCTTGGTCACTCTGGCCAGGGATGCCAGCGATATTTAGTTCAGCAGCAGGTATTCTGCTGTACTCCACTTTTTTTGGCAAATGTCTTAATTGTCTATGTGTATCAATAGCCATTGCGTGGAACTTTGCATATTGTGATATTGTAGGGTAGCTAACATATCAAGGAGCATACATTTTATTTATCCTTCCTTAAAGGTTACCAAGTAGAAAATTATATAATGTCACATTTATGTACATTACAAATGAACATTTTTTTTTAGCATTTTACATCTATACTGAAATTGAATTGCTTTAATTAGCCCTTTCGCTAGCAGGATTTTTTTTTAGACATTTTTTACCTCTGGTAGCCAGGACAATTTTCACACTTTTTACATGTACAAATAAAATAAAGAATCATACTAAACCACTATATCTTTAAGTGGTCTGAAAGCAGACACCTGAAACATTGTTAAAATGTCACTCAGCACTTTATACACACCATGATGCAACTTTATGTCAAAGTGCAATTTTTCATAAAAAATGCATAAACAATTTATATTTGTGACTAAAAGTGTGACCCAAGCAGAATACTAAATGAACCACACATTGTAAAAATAAGTTCAATATGTGCAGTGTTTTTACATACCACTTATGCCTGTGTCTACATGCACTTATCTTCATTAAATCACCAGAACTGAAGAAACCAAAAATCTGCTTGCAAGCTGGAAATTTTAAAACATAACAAACTAAAAAACAGAAATGAAACACCTTAAAAAATGACTGCACCCCATCCCTATATATGTCCTTAAAGAAGACAAGCTGACAATTGTAACTGCCTTGACAGGCTCTTGGGAGCCATGTATACATTCACTTTGTGACAAAGAGGAATTATTGAAAAGAAAAAAAAAATCATTAAAACATATATTTGTGCCTAAAACTCACAGACAAGCAGGTTTGAACACAAAAACTATGTAAAAATAATAGACGAAGGTGTCCAAAATTGATATATACCACATTTACATCAACAAGAACATGTGCTTTCATCCACAAATGTGTTAAAAATATATAAAGCCCACGGAAAACAGCTACTATGCAACCACATGTAAGAATTTTTGAGAGCATACAGCGAATATAACGTAATCATTTCTACACAAAACCACCTACACAAAATGTTGAATCAAACCGTTATTATAAGCAAACATTGTCTGAAAATCAAAATTTGTGACTAAAATGCGTACTTAAGCAGACCACTTATGCAGAAAAAAAACATTCTCTGCAAAGAACTGTAAGAGCAGTTGAGGAATACGACACATCTAGGTTCACAGGTGCGTGTGTTAAAGAAATGCCAAAACCACAGGAATGCACCAACCAATTTTTGCATGCAAATTAAATAGTATAGGTATGTCATTTTCCATCCTTACTTACACAAACGTGTTTATATGTCCGTGTGATGGCCGTCAAAACAACGGCCGTCACACGGACCTATGTAATTAAATGGAGCCGTTCACGAAGGACCGTGTGAAGGGTCCGTGATATAATAGGACATGTCCTATTTTTTCACTCTTCATGCATCCCTCCACAGACTCTAGTCTATGGGGATGCTTGATATTGCATCCCAAAGTGCAAAGCCCGGATGCACCTTGGACATGAAAAACAGCAGTTTTTCAGGTCCGAGATGGGCAACGCCCGTGCGAATCTAGCCTTCGGCTGTGTTCACAGGTTGTGGTAAAATTGTGTTTTTTGCATGCTGCCAGCGCGTCCCTCCACTCAGCTTACTAAGCCCTGGATTGCAGCTTTAAGGGCTTGTCCACACATAACGGAATTGCTGCATAAAATTTCTGCAGAAATTCCGTTTAAAGTCAATGGCTTTCCGCTGCGGCAAAAACGCACCATTTCCTGCGGGAAAATGGTTTGCAGATTGCTGTGTTTTCCCAATGCTAGGAAATATCTCCTATGAAAAACACAGCAACTCTGGACACTTTCCGTAGCAGGAGTTGACATACTTCAATCCGAAAAATACGCACCGCAGGTCAATTTCGGCTCGGAAATTTTACGCAGCAGCTGGATGTGATTTGTGAATTCTCATCCACTATGCTGCTACTGTATTCTGCTGCGTTTTTTCTGGCCAAAGTTCCGGGCGGGAAAAAAGCGGCAATTTTGGAGCGTGTGGACAAGCCCTAAGTCTTTCCTTGTCTGACCTACAGCTGTTATTGGTAAGTACGTATCAAATACATCCTTGGCTATTGAAGTGCCTTCCTGCTAGGACCTATGAGATATGTCAATGGCAGGGAAGGTGTTAAAGGACTAAAGCCTAAGATTCTGATTTATCAAATGCAATGTTGTCATGGAGGCCTTGTGTGGACCGAAATTACCACTCACAAAAATATCTACAGCCTATGAAAAGTGGAAGTTATGTTTATATGTGGAAACATTAGTATATTTAATCATTTGGATCCACACAAAGTATTTATGAAAACACTGCACTTGTCCTGATCAGAAAAGGAAATATTATAATCAAAATCTCTGTTCAGGATTTCAGGTGATCATAACTCAGCATAGAAATAAACGATTAAAAACTATTTCTACATGTTTCATGTACACTAAGGGGTCATTTACCCATTCCCATGCCTCTTTTAACATATTGTTTTGATAAAGGTGGCATGTATGAGTCTTCTACAGAAGAAAACAAACCTGGAATACAAAAACTATTCATAGACACTGGAGAGTTTGCAAAAGTTGACTCTTAAAGGGTATGTTCACATGGATCTGATTTGCTGTGAAAAACTCTGCAGCAAATCTAACCCAGATACCGCAGTGAATTCCGGCCAAAGGTCCACAGCAAATCATATTTGCAGGCTTTCAACCAGATTTGCTGCTGAAGTCCCAAGATTAGGTGGTAGAAGAAAAAAGGCTATACTGTCCTCCACCTGGTCTCCCATAGCAAAGTGTCACTCCTCCCAGGGCTGGTGTCAGTTCTGCTGGCCTCCTGGGATGACGTTTTCTCCCAGGTGACTGTTGCACATGTAAATGGGTTCAACGCTCACATAGGAATAAACATTATCTTAGGAGGCCGACAGCACTGGGACCAGATGGGGGAGTAGTTAAGCATCGCTATGAGAATGCCAGGGGAGGTCAGTTTGGACTTTTTTTATTTTAAAGTGGAACTTCTTGCGATTTTTTTCTGAGAAATACTTGCTATTTGTTGTGGAATTTCTTTCCCATTGAAGTCAATTTCTGCATGGAAATTTTCTACAGTGTGTGCGAGAGATTTTTAAAATCATATCCACTTTGCTGCTACTGTAATATTCAGTGGATTTTCTGTCTGCAAATCCAGATGGAAAATCCATAACAATTAGTTGTAGTTTTCCTTTTGACTTGTATGGTAAAAAAAAATCGTAGCTTTAATTACAAAAATGTAGTTCCAGGCATTGGTTTATTTACAGATAATATTATATTTTGTATGTCCGACATAGATAAGTATAAGATGGAAAATATAAAAGTTCTCTTGAATAGAGGATGTTGAATATGTTTTTGTACTCCTATACCCGAGATCCCGCCTGCTTCTGTGTTCCTATACTCCTGTTCGCGAGATCATGTCTGCTTCTGTGCTCTTGTGTTTGTTCCAATACTACTGTTCCCGAGATCCTGTCTGCTTCTGTGCTCTTGTGTTTGGGGTTGTTCCTATACTCCTGTTCCCGAGATCCTGTCTGCTTCTGTGCTCTTGTGTTTGGGGTTGTTCCTATACTCCTGTTCCCGAGATCCTGTCTGCTTCTGTGCTCTTGTGTTTGTGGTTGTTCCTATACTCCTGTTCGTGAGGTCCTGTCTGCTTCTGTGCTCTTATGTTTGTGGTTGTTTCTATACTCCTGTTCGCGAGATCATGTCTGCTTCTGTGCTCTTGTGTTTGTGGTTGTTCCAATACTACTGTTCCGAAGATCCTGTCTGCTTCTATGCTCTTGTGTTTGTGGTTGTTCCTATACTCCTGTCTCCGAGATCGCGTCTGCTTCTGTGCTCTTGTGTTTGTGGTTGTTGCTATACTCCTGTTCCTGAGATCGTGTCTGCTTCTGTGCTCTTGTGCTTGTGGTTATTCCTATACTCCTGTTCGCGAGATCGTGTCTGCTACTGTGCTCTTGTGTATGTGGTTGTTCCTATACTTCTGTTCGCAAGATCCTGTCTGCTTCTGTGATCTTGTGTTTGTTGTTGTTCCTATACTCCTGTTCACAAGATCCTGTCTGCTTCTGTGCTCTTGTGTTTGTGGTTGTTCCTGTACTCCTGTTCGCGACATCCTGTCTGCATCTGTGCTCTTGTGTTTGTGGTTGTACCTATACTCCTGCTCGTCAGATCCTGTCTGCTTCTGTGCTCTTGTATTTGTGGTTGCTCTTATACTCCTGTTCGCAAGAACGTTTCTGGTTCTGTACTCTTGTGTTTGTGGTTATTCCTATACTTCTGTTTGCGAGATCATGTCTGCTTCTGTGATTTTGTGTATGTGGTTGTTCCTATACTTCTGTTCGCGAGATCCTGTCTGCTTCTGTGCTCTTGTGTTTGTGGTTGTTCCTGTACTGCTGTTCGCGAGATTTTGTCTACTTCTGTGCTCTTGTGTTTGTGGTTGTTCCTATACTCCTGTTCGCAAGATCCTGTCTGCTTCTGTGCTCTTGTGTTTGATGTTGTTCCTATACTCCTATTTGCAAGATCATGTCTTCTTCTGTGCTCTTTTGTTTGTGGTTGTTCCTGTACTCCTGTTCGCGAGATTCTGTCTGCTTCTGTGCTCTTGTGTTTGTGGTTGTTCCTATACTCTTGTCTCCGAGATCGTGTCTGCTTCTGTGCTCTTGTGTTTGTGGTTGTTGCTATACTCCTGTTCCTGAGATCGTGTCTGCTTCTGTGCTCTTGTGCTTGTGGTTGTTCCAATACTCCTGTTTGCGAGGTCGTGTTTGCTTCTGTGCTCTTGTGTTTGTGGTTGCTCCTATAGTCCTGTTCGCGAGATCCTGTCTGCTTCTGTACTCTTGAATTTGTGGTTATTCCTATACTCCTGTTCGCGAGATCGTGTCTGCTACTGTGCTCTTGTGTATGTGGTTGTTCCTATACTTCTGTTCACAAGATCCTGTCTGCTTCTGTGCTCTTGTGTTTGTGGTTGTTCCTGTACTCCTGTTCCCGAGATCCTGTCAGCTTCTGTGCGCTTGTGTTTCTGGTTGTTCCTGTACTCCTGTTCCCGAGATCGTGGCTGCTTCTGTGCTCTTGTGTTTGTGGTTGTTCCTATACTCCTTTTCCCATGAACGTATCTGCTTCTGTGCTCTTGTGCTTGTGGTTATTCCAATACTCCTGTTCGCGAGATCGTGTCTGCTTCTGTGCTCTTATGTTTGTGGTTGTACCTATACTCCTGCTCGTCAGATCCTGTCTGCTTCTGTGCTCTTGTATTTGTGGTTGCTCTTATACTCCTGTTTGCAAGAACGTTTCTGCTTCTGTACTCTTGTGTTTTTGGTTATTCCTATACTTCTGTTAGCGAGATCATGTCTGCTTCTGTGCTTTTGTGTATGTGGTTGTTCCTATACTTCTGTTCGCGAGATCCTGTCTGTTTCTGTGCTCTTGTGTTTGTGGTTGTTCCTATACTCCTGTTTGCGAGATCATGTCTGCTTCTGTGCTCTTGTGTTTGTGGTTGTTCCTATACTCCTGTTCTCGAGATCCTGTCTGCTTCTGTGCTCTTGTGTTTGTGGTTGTTCCTATACTCCTGTCCGTGAGATCCTGTCTGCTTCTTTGCTCTTGTGTTTGTGGTTATTCCTATACTCTTGTTTGCGAGATCATGTCTGCTTTTGTGTTCTTGTGTTTGTGGTTGTTCCTGTACTCTTGTTCCGAGATTGTGTCTGCTTCTGTGCTCTTGTGTTTGTGGTTGTTCCCTTACTGATTTTTTTTAACATTTCGATTTTTATTGTATTTTCAAAATAACAAAGAGACATGTACAGTTATAATTCACAAAACCATTCCAAGATCAGTGTTTCCAGACATTGACTGCAGAATAATGTACAATCAGAATGGATTGACATTACAATTCAAGACCTATGACAGGGTGTCTCAGCAAGAAAAATAAAGAAACAGGAATATCAACATAAACATAACCAAATATTCGGCTACAATAGAAAAAAATCTAGAGAATACAAAATTTGTTACCTTCATGAAAGAAATTAAAATTGTATTCCAGGAAGTATGTCCACTCATGTAGAAGTTACAACAGCCTCAATGGCCTAACAGAATTTTATACCAAGGCTCCAGTTAAATTATACAGGAAGGTCCAGATATACATAAGTTCAAATTGGAGGATAAAGGATGAACATGTGACCTCAAGAAGACCTCCTGGGCGACACCAGAAATTATGTTACGGTGGGGGCGGGGGGAGCTCCGGACGATCTATATTCAGACCAAATAGCCCAATGCCCCTGAAATTTATCATACATATTCAAACGTACAGCTACCATCTTCTCCATGACACAGTCAAATTGAACTAAGGTAATTAGCTCTGCTGTTGTAAGCGGATCCCAAGATTTCCAGGATCTAGCTATCAATAGTCTAGCAGCCAGGATGACATGGCCAACAATACACCGGAGATCTGCAGGGATGCCAGCAAGACCAATAAACTATAATGGCAGTTCAGGGGATGGGGAATAGTACATGGGTAAGGACAGTAGAATGAAAATATTTCCTAATGTCTGGAACTCCCATCCCCTCAGACAACCAAGATCTAGTAATTGTGGAAAATCGTATCCTCGGTTTTCTGCCGGCCCATATGAAGTCTGTGAGTAGTTTTTAGTAGTTTGGAGAGATAAGCATTAGAGTCCGGGATAATTACCGTGCGAAACATATATAATATTATCGGCAAGACCATCATTTTTATTATAGCTATCTTACCGGCCCAGGAAATCATAGGTTTTGAAAAAAAATGTCTAATAATTTGGGGACTTTTGAGAGGAGTGGGATATAATCCTTTGTAAATAAGGCCGAACTAGGGCTAGTAATAGACACTACCAAATATGTGATCTGATCCTCTTACCACTCATAGGGAAAATGTGAAATCAAAGCTGCTCTAGTGAGTGAATCAATTCCAATATTCAGTATTTGAGACGTAAGGTATGTTCACACGCAGTGTTTTCAGACGTAATTCGGGCGTTTTACGCCTCAAATTCTGGCTGAAAAAACTCCCCTAATACGCCTACAAACATCTGCCCATTGCTTTCAAATGGGGTTTACGGTGTTCTGTTCCCACGAGGTGTTATTTTACGCGTTGCTGTCAAAATATGGCGCGTAAAAAGACGCCCACGAAAAAGAAGTGCATGTCACTTCTTGGGACTTTTTGGAGCCGTTTTTCATTGACTCCATTGAAAAAAAGCTCCAATAACGTCCGTAAATTACGCTGCGAAAAACGTGAGTTGCTACAAAAACGTCTGAAAGTCAGGAGCTGTTTTCACCTGAAAACAGATCCCTATTTTCAGATATTTTTGGTCACTGCATGTGAACGTACCCTCAGATGGGTTGACTTTATAATATAATATACTACCAAACATTGAAATAAGATCCTAAACAGCGGGTAAAGATTGAAGAGGATCAGAAATTGCTAACAGAAGATCATCCGTGAGTTGCTACAAAAACTTCTAAAAATCAGGAGCTGTTTTCGCCTGAAAACAGCTCCCTATTTTCAGACGTTTTTGGTCACTGCGTGTGAACATACCCTCAGATGGGTTGACTTTATAATATAATATACTACCAAACATTGAAATAAGATCCTGAACAGCGGGTAAAGATTGAAGAGCATCAGAAATTGCTAACAGAACATCATCCACATAGAGGCCGATTTTGTGAACCGTAGATCCAACTGTAACACTGAATATTTGAATTACTATGTATTAACTCCGCCAGTGGTTCCATAACCAGGGCAAATATGATAGGGGATAGTGGGCAGCATTGTCGCATGCCATTTTTTATCTTAAAGGGATCAGACAAAAACCTGATGAAATAAGCCTAGCTGAAGGAGACGAGTATAATGCAAGAGGATTATAATGCAAGAGGATTTTATGAAACCTTTGAGACCAAAGTACTCCAAGGGGTGAGACAAATAATCCCAATGCACTCGATCAAACGTCTTCTCTGCGTCCAAGGCTAGGAGCAGAGAATGTTTTCAAGAAATCTCCGCACACTGCACCAAATCCATAAACCTACGAGTTCTGTCCAGAGCCTGTCGTTCTGCCACAAACCACACCTGATCTGATTGAACTAACTGAGGGACAATTCGTAAAAGTCTATTGGAGAGAAACTTCGCATATATTTTCACATATAGGTAACTATAATGGCAGGTAGCATTTCCTCTGGGAAAGTACCTTCTAAGGCAGCTTTATTGAAGACTTGCAATAGATGAGGGGCTAGGATTGGTGCATACACTTTGTAAAAGTTATTCGTAAACCCGTCAAGGCCAGGAACTTTAAATAACTTAAGGGAAGTTATGGCTTTAATTATCTCTGGTTCAGTAAATGGAGCAGAAAGATCCTGTAGTTGGGTTTGTGACACTTGTGGCAATGGGACCGCATTAAGAAAGTCTGTGATATTGGACTTCGCAGGTGTTACTATCTCTATGCAGGTTGTATAAAGCGCTATAATAAGCCTGAAACTGCTCAGCTATCAGTATAGGATCCAGAATATTATGCCCCTGCTCGTCTATAAGGTAGGCAATGTGAGAGCGTGACGAGGTTTGTTTTATTTTCTTAGCCAAGAGTGTTCCAGCCTTGTTATTATGCACGTAAGTATGCATTTGCATGCGTTTGAGATATAAGTCATGCTGAGAAGCAAGTAGAGACTGTAAAGTTAAATGTAGGGACCGCAATTCAGTAGAGTAAATCATTGAAGGGGATGCTTTGTTTTTTAAATCTAAATCTGACACTTTTTTAGTAAGTTCAAATATCTCCTTTTCTCTTTTCCGTTTGGCCTGAGAACAGTCCTTTATCAGCATCCCTCTCATGTAAGCCTTGTGGGCTTTCCACAATACATGTGGACAGGAAACTGTTCCTATGTTGGTGGAGAAGTACTGTGTCAGTTCTTCCATTGATTTATGTTTAGGTTCAGAGTGATGGAGGATATAATCATTTAAATGCCATTGGGAGGGATTGGGGGATGAATATGTTTCTTCTAAGGAAAGGGAAACCGGGGCATGGTCTGACCAAGTGATTTGGCCAACCTTAGTGGACTGGGCTTGCAGAAGTCCCCTATTATTTACCAAAAATAAATCAATCCTAGAGTAGGAAATGTGTGGGGGAGAAAAGAAGGTATAATCCCTCTCTCCCCCATGCTGGCACCTCCACACATCATACAGGCCATCCTCTAACACAGTCGAAGCAGAGGGGGGAAATCTGTCTACATCTAGCAGTGGAGTCTATAGACGGATCAATGATCATATTTTAATCTCCACCAATAACTAAACAGGCCCTGTGTTGAATTCTTAATTTTTGGCAGTAAAGATTTTAAATAATGATGTTGACGTTTGTTGGGAAAATACACATTAAATATAGTGTACAACATATTATTAATTTCACACACCAATTCCAAAAACCTCCCTTGAGTATCTTGAATAAGCAATTTAAAGATAAAAGCTACTGTATTCTTGACAGCAATCATAACTCCTTTACATTTAGCTGGGCAGGAGGAGGTAAAAATGTGCGGAAAATATTTGTTACAAAATGTAGGGGATTTATCTACATGAAAATGCGTTTCTTGTACTAATAAGATATCACATGGTGTCAGGACTTAGCCTCACACCACAAAAGACTTTGTTTGAAGGGACTTTTCAGTCCCCTGATATTAATTGAGGAAATTGTACCACCATAATGAAGGATCAAAGAACATATGCAATTAGACGTGTGAAGATACCAGTAAAACAATACCAATACAATATTGGGAAACAACAGCCTGGACAATGCAGTAGTAGGTAACAGTGTCTGCGAAGTTAGATGTTGAGCAGCCTAGTAACAGAACCAACAGTACATATGATAGTAGAATAAAACAAACCATAATTGAGCAAACTGAAAACAGTCATAGTGCTGTACACGCACTGATTTTTCCGGGGGGGGGGGGGGGAGGAAAAACAAGCACATGTTAGGAGTGCTCAATGCAATTGTAGCGTTAAGGCTAACTGGATAAAGGATACTGGAATCTCAGGGAATTCATACAAGAAATAATAAATGATAAGCTTGGTCAGGTAGCATGTTGACAGGAGCCCACGGTGTGCCATTCCAAAACCAACTAAGAGGGTGCCCGAGTCCCACCAGATCTAGAGGATAGTTCAGGAATTGAGATGTTCCACCTGTGTAGCAGTGACAAACCTTCTTTCACAGAGGCGACAGCCACCAGGGCACCATAATTCATTATTAAAAGTTTGGTAGGGAATCCCCACTTGTATTTGATGCTGTGGTTTCTCAGAATCTTCGTAACTGGAAAGAAGTCCCTTCGAGCTTGAAGAGTGGCTGCCGAGAGATCTGTAAATAAAGAGATGGAAGTGTAGGTGAGGCAGCGTACCCATCTTTCTCGCCTCAAACATCAGTCTTTCCTTTATGTGATAGAAATGTAATCTGGACAGAACATCCCTAGGCGCCTTGTCCGGAGTTGCTTTGGATTTGTGTATTCTATGTACCCGGTCAATTGTCAAGTCCAGATGTGAGAGAGATGGTGCAATGATGAGGAATAGACGTCTTAGATAACTTGCAAGATCAGAAGAGGACACCCCCTCTGGGATACCCCTTATTTTAATATTATTGCACCTGGAGCGATCCTCAGCATCTGTGGCTTTACCCTAGAGCCATTTAACTTCTTCCAGTGTATTATGTGCATCCACAAGTTCATTGTGTGCCACAGAGAATTCCCCCATTTTGAATTCCAAGTGGTCGGTACGATCTCCCAAAGCATTGACATTGGATTGCAGTTTGCGGACTAGGGAGGAAACGCTGCTGTTGATGCCATTTTGAAGAAGGACTAACATGCCTTTTAATGTGTCCACTGTGATAGAGGCATCACAAGAGGGAAATTGAGTAATATCACAGGGCGCGTCCACCAAAGCCTGAGACAACAAGACATCATCTATTTGTGAGGATTTATTTTTGACTGGACATTTACCTGTAGGCGAAGCCATAGGGAAGAGTGCATTCTTTCATTTCATCCCCGCCATTTGCTGAGTCCATCGAGGAGTCTTTAACCTCAAAAGGCGCCCCATCCACGTGTAGCGAAAGGTTAGGAGGGGAAATCTCCCCAGGTATCTGAGTGAGAGGAGCAGCCAGTAGGGGACATTCGTTGTGCGGCAGAGCAGGGTTAGCAAAATACTCCGTAAGTTTCCTGGGAGCAGACTTGCCCCTACGTTTTGTCATGGTAGCTTATTCTTTAAGCAGTATATATGCAAGTGAAAAGTCACCAAGGAAGGATCAACAGGAGATACGTCCCAGTAGCAACAATGAGTATAATCCAAAAGAATATAGGTAATCCTCAGTAAAAGATGTCAATAATCCAAAATACAACAGGTAGTAATAAAGCTCCTATACCATATGTAGTACAGGAACGCTGCAGTAACAGCAGACTCTAGTGGCAGTGATGGGCAAATTTGTTCAGCTGCTTCAGAACCAGGCAAGGCCATAAATGAACACCCCTGTGGTGGAAGGATATCAGCTTCCCACAGTCTCTTATTCCCCCCTGGAATTCGCAAGGGTTCAACCTTTGGATGCAGAAGGCCATCTATGTGACCAGCGCGAGCGGCTGTCAGAGGAAATTTAGTCCGCTGTTGCAAGGCTGAACTAGGCCTTAGTTGGGCAGTACAAGAAATAAGGAGCTGTGTATGCTCGAAAATGCAGATCATCTACCCCAGTGCTCAGGGGGGCTTTCTGTGAAGGTAAGTATAACAGAGAGAGACCAAGATGCTGGATGGCAATAGATTGTTCCTGCTTCCGTCTCTCGTGCAACACGTAGCCGGTCAGGCCATGGCATCGGCCGACTGCCGTTACAAGGATCGTGGCTGCCAAAAGTAATGTGACAGTACCTGGCCAGGTTCCTGAGTTGGTGCAGTTGTGAGCTGACCTAATTTGATCGGTTAGCTCGGCTGTGTGCCGCTTTGAGCGAGGTTACTTGTCAGGAGCGAGGTCATCAAGCAGCCATTCTCCTCAGCCGCTCGGCTTCGACCCCCCCTGTTCCTATACTCCTGTTCCCGTGATCCTGTCTGCTTCTGTGCTCTTGTGTTTGTGGTTGTTCCTGTACTCCTGTTCCCGAGATCGTGTCTGCTTCTGTGCTCTTGTGTTTGTGGTTGTTCCTATACTCCTGTTCCTGAGTTCGTGTCTGCTTCTGTGCTCTTGTGATTGTGGTTGTTCCTATACTCCTGTTTGCGAGATCGTGTCTGCCTCTCTGCTCTTGTGTTTGTGGTTGTTCCTATACTTCTGTCCGTGAGATCCTATCTGCTTCTGTGCTCTTGTATTTCAGATTGTTCACGTATTCCTGTTCCTGAGATTCTGTGTTCTACTGTATTCTTGTGTTAGTTGTTGTTCCTTTAAGCCTCTTCCCAAGATACTGTTTACTTCTGTGTTCTTGTGTTTCTGGTTGTTTCTGTATTCCTGTTCCCGGATCCTATATGTTTTGAGTTATTCATGTGCTTCTGAGCTCTTGGTTGCTTGCTGTGGTCCTGGCTTGTTCAGCTATATTTAGTCCATGCTTCTGGCTTTGACTTTTAGCATGTTCGACCATGTTCTACTATTATGGTTATGAGTCATGTACTGTCCCAATTAAGTCTGTCTTCTACTGCTAAGTATAGTTTCCTAAGCATATGACAGCTATTATTAATATTAATTAAATTGAATGTAAGCAAAGATCCTAGCAAGGTGAACAAGGAAAATATTGCCTTTAGATATTTTTTTCTTCTTCTTTTGTTAGAACAGAGCTGTCAAATGCAAGTGTGAACAGGCCCTTAGTTCATCATCATGCATTTACCCTTGAGCCTCGACAAGTACGGTATTTTATTAAATGGAACTGTACCTATTTGGACAGTGGGACGTTGATGTATTAATAATTGTATGTGTATTTTCCCTAAGAAAAGAAAATACATGTATTGGCTATTTTTGCGTTTCAATGCACAAGTCATTCATTTAAAATAATTAAGTGATTCACAATCACCTCTCAGTTTTAGTAACACTTTCACTCAGCTGTGAATGTGGAACGCAAACATCTCTGATTACTTAATTGGATCAATTAAATACATATTGGACTTTTTGCTCCACAGTCCTTTAAAAAAAAAAATACAAATAAAAAAGAGCCCAGTTGTTGCTTTTGACCTCTGTTCTTTAAGGCCCAATGTGGTATAATTATATCATTAAGTCGTGTATATCCAGAATTCTACCACTTGGCTTAGGGGATGTAATGTTTCCAAGACTTTCTCAGACATAGGCCCCATGCACACGAACGTAAAAACGCCCCTAATCACGCGCCGTAATTACAGGGCCCATAGACTTCTATTGGCCATGGGTACCTCCCCGTATGCTTACGGGAAGGTGCCCGAGCCGTTGAAAAATATAGAACATGTCCTATTTTAGGCTGTAATTACGGCACGGGCAGGCCCATAGAAGTCTATGGGGCTCCCGTAACTACGGGTGACTACGTGTGCACCCATAATTACGGGAGCGTTGCTAGGCGACGTCAGTAAATAGTCACTGTCCAGGGTGCTGAAAGAGTTAACTGATCGGCAGTAACTGTTTCAGCACCCTGGACAGTGACTTCCGATCACAATATAAATCAATGTGTAAAAAAAATAGAAGTTCATACTTATCCAGAACTCCCTGCTTCTTCCTCCAGTCTCCACTGCTTCTTCCCAGGGATAACGTTTCAGCCCATGTGACCGCTGCAGCCAATCACAGGCCAATCACAGGCTGCAGCGGTCACATGGACTGCCACTTCATCCAGGGAGGTCGGGCTGGATGTCAAGAGAGGGACGCGTCAACAAGGCAACTAAGTAAGTATGAATTTCTTTTACTTTTACCTCGGAAAGGGCTGCCCCTTCTCTCTATCCTGCACTGATAGAGAGAAGGGGCTGCCGATTAGTGCAGTGCAATTTTACAGCGAAAACGTGCCCGTAAATACGGGTGAAATACCGGTGACACCACACCCGTATTTACGGGCACGGGTCCGTAAATACTGGTGCAATACGGGTCGAAAACGTGTGACACTAGACCCGTATTTACGCCAGTATTTACGGGAGGACAAAAATACGTTCGTGTGCATGAGGCCATACTTAGATCAAATGAAAAATAAAATGAATAAATAAAAACACTTTCCCGTCATCTAAAACAGTGTAACTTTTTTTGCAATGTCCAATATATAGGACTGTTCATGCCTTAGAAACTTTTATTCTAGAAAACGTTTAAATCAAATATGATTTTAAAACTTTTTCAACTATTAAAGTATATTCTTGAAAGGTTTACAAGTTTAAAAATATACGTAGTGTTATTACAAATTGCCTTTTAATTGTCACCAGTTCTCTGTTGTGCAGTTTTTTAAGGAAATTGGCTGATAGGGAATTACAAGCATGTTTGAGATCTTGCCATAGTTATACCTACTCCATTGTTGATGCTGAAATCAGTGAATCATTGACAGTTTCGTGCATTTACATTGGGTAAGAAATTCTAGAAACATTTAAGATAAGTTTAATTATAATATTGGCTATATTAAATATATTAAATTGGCCTTTAGACAACTATAAGTAGCAATCTAAACAATACGGTTAGTGAGACCTCTCTGCTCTATGTTTTAATTTGTTTGAGCTAAATTTTGTTAAATTTAACCTCTTCGCGCTCTACAACGTATTATTCCGTCGTGCTGAGCACATACAGTGAAGGAAATAAGTATTTGATCCCTTACTGATTTTGTAAGTTTGCCCACTGTCAAAGACATGAACAGTCTCGAATTTTTAGGATAGGTTAATTTTACCAGTGAGAGATAGATTATATATATATAAAAAAAAAAAAAAAAGACAATCTGATTGTCAAAATTATATATATTTATTTGCATTGTGCACAGAGAAATAAGTATTTGATCCCTTTGGCAAACAAGACTTAATACTTGGTGGCAAAACCCTTGTTGGCAAGCACAGCAGTCAGACGTTTTTTTTAGTTGATGATGAGGTTTGCACACATGTTAGTTGGAATTTTGCCCACTCCTCTTTGCAGATCATCTGTAAATCATTAAGATTTCGAGGCTGTCACTTGGCAACTCGGATCTTCAGCTCCCTCCATAAGTTTTCGATGGGATTAAGGTCTGGAGACTGGCTAGGCCACTCCATGACCTTAATGTGCTTCTTTTTGAGCCACTCCTTTGTTGCCTTGGCTGTATGTTTCGGGTCATTGTCGTGCTGGAAGACCCAGCCACAAGCCACTTTTAATGTCCTGGTGGAGGGAAGGAGGTTATCACTCAGGATTTGACGGTACATGGCTCCATCCATTCTCCCATTGATACGGTGAAGTAGTCCTGTGCCCTTAGCAGAGAAACACCCCCAAAACATATTGTTTCCACCTCCATGCTTGACAGTGGGGACGGTGTTCTTTGGGTCATAGGCAGCATTTCTCTTCCTCCAAACACGGCGAGTTGAGTTAATGCCAAAGAGCTCAATTTTAGTCTCATCTGACCACAGCACCTTCTCCCAATCACTCTCAGAATCATCCAGATGTTCATTTGCAAACTTCAGACGGGCCTGTACATTTGCCTTCTTGAGCAGGGGGACCTTGCTGGCACTGCAGGATTTTAATCCATTACGGCGTAATGTGTTACCAATGGTTTTCTTGGTGACTGTGGTCCCAGCTGCCTTGAGATCATTAACAAGTTCCCCCCGTGTAGTTTTCGGCTGAGCTCTCACCTTCCTCAGGATCAAGGATACCCCACGAGGTGAGATTTTGCATGGAGCCCCAGATTGATGTCGATTGACAGTCATTTTGTATGTCTTCCATTTTCTTACTATTGCACCAACAGTCCTCTCCTTCTCACCCAGCGTCTTACTTATGGTTTTGTAGCCCATTCCAGCCTTGTGCAGGTCTATGATCTTGTCCCTGACATCCTTAGAAAGCTCTTTGGTCTTGCCCATGTTGTAGAGGTTAGAGTCAGACTGATTAATTGAGTCTGTGGACAGGAGTCTTTTATACAGGTGACCATTTAAGACAGCTGTCTTTAATGCAGGCACCAAGTTGATTTGGAGCGTGTAACTGGTCTGGAGGAGGCTGAACTCTTAATGGTTGGTAGGGGATCAAATACTTATTTCTCTGTGCACAATGCAAATAAATATATATAATTTTGACTATGTGATTTTCAGGTTTTTTTTAATATAATCTATCTCTCACTGGTAAAATTAACCTAGCCTAAAAATTCTAGACTGTTCATGACTTTGACAGTGGGCAAACTTACAAAATCAACAAGGGATCAAATACTTATTTCCTTCACTGTAGTTAGCTCTCAGTGACGGAATAGTACGTCCTGGGGAAAATGCATCGCCATTTTCCCCGGGCATTTCATCGAGCTGTAATGCCTGCTGTTTCCGACAGCAGGCTATCACAGCTCAGTGTGCCAAGACCAATTGTAGTGGTCCCGCCTCCGCGACCGCTGCTTTTGGTTAGTCAGTGACAATCGACCAATAGCAGCGATCGCATTCATAATTTCCTGCTCTGACCTCAGATCTGGCCGCACCCGAACTCCGTTGGAGTTAGATAGTCGTAGAGAGCGGTTGTGGAGAGAGTCAGTCAGAGTAGATTTTAAAAAATAACAAATATATCGGGTTTTTTTGCTTTTACCAACTTGTATCCACTTCCCACTTCTGTCATTGTGTTCCTCTTGTGTTTCCCTTGTCACCCACGTTTTTGATCAGTGATCTCTATCACTGACCACTTTTGAGTCTTCAGGGCCACATTTCTTGGTCCCTGGGGATTATTTTTTATTTTCTTTATACAATTTAAACAATATAATAAAAACTATTTTAAATAAAAAGTTTAGTTTATAAAGTTAGCAGCTAGTTAGTTTAGTATTAGGGTTAGTTAGTGTCAGGGAACCGTCAAAAAGCATAGCTAGGTATAGCAGGAGGGAATTTAGCATCAGGAATCCATCACCGTAGTTAGGTTTAGCGTTAGGGATCCATCACTGTACTTAGGTTTAGCGTTAGGGATCCATCACTGTAGAGTTCACATAAAATCAGTTATTAGTGTCAGGGAATCGTTAGGTATAGCGTAAGGGAATTTAGTGTCAGGAATCCGTCACCGTAGTTAGGTTTAGCATCAGGGAAGCTCGGAATAAACTAGTTAGGTTTAGTGTCAGGGAATCGTCGCCGTAGTTTGATTTAGTGTCAGGGAAGTTCACATAAAATCTAGTTCGTTTTAGTGTTAGGAACCCTAGCCCTGGTTAGCTTTAGTGTCAGGGAAGTCCACTCGTTCCATAAAAACAAAAAAACTAAAAAAAAAATATATTAAAAAAAAAATATATATATATATATATATATATATATATATATATATATATATAAAAAAAGTTTAGACACTTAGTTATCTGCAGCATTTCAGCCAGTATTAGGGTTTGTTAGTGTCAGGGAATCGTTGGGTATAGCGTCAGGGAATTTAGTGACAGGAATCCGTCACCGTAGTTAGGTTTAGCATCAGGGAAGCTCGGAATAAACTAGTTAGGTTTAGTGTCAGGGAATCGTCACCGTAGTTTGGTTTAGTGTCAGGGAAGTTCACATAAAATCTAGTTCGTTTTAGTGTTAGGAACCCTCGCCCTGGTTAGCTTTAGTGTCAGGGAAGTCCACTCGTTCCATAAAAACAAAAAAACTAAAAAAAATAAAATATATATATATATATATATATATATATATAAAAAGTTTAGACAATTAGTTATCTGCAGCATTTCAGCTAGTATTAGGGTTTGTTAGTGTCAGGGAATCGTTGGGTATAGCGTCAGGAAATTTAGTGACAGGAATCCGTCACCGTAGTTAGGTTTAGCATCAGGGAAGCTCGGAATAAACTAGTTAGGTTTAGTGTCAGGGAATCGTCACCATAGTTTGGTTTAGTGTCAGGGAAGTTCACATAAAATCTAGTTACGTTTAGTGTTAGGAACCCTCGCCCTAGTTAGCTTTAATGTCAGGGAAGTCCACTCGTTCTATAAAAACAATAAAACTAAAAAATAAATATGAAAATATATATATATATATATATATATATATATATATATATATATATATATATATATATATTAGATACTTAGTTATATGCCGCATCTCGGCTAGTATTAGGGTTTTTTAGTGTCAGGGAATCATTGGGTATAGAATCAGGGAATTTAGTGTCAGAAATCCATCACCGTAGTTAGGTTTAGCGTCAGGGAAGCTTGGAATAAACTAGTTAGGTTTAGTGTCAGGGAATCGTCGCCGTAGTTTGATTTAGTGTCAGGGAAGTTCACATAAAATCTGGTGAGGTTTAGTGTTCGGAACCCTCGCCCTGGTTAGGTTTAATGTCAGGGAAGTCCACTCGTTCCATAAAAACAAAAACAAAAAAAAGTTTTAGCAGTCTATTTCTTCTAGTTAGAGAAGTATACTTTTATTCTGTTCTTATCAAGTATTCTAAAGTTTGTTTTTTTTTGCTCAATACACGTGTCTAAGCACACAATTTACATGTGTCTAAGCACATAAATACTAATGTCCCAAAGGTCATTTTCTGCCGAAGAGGCCTATGCGTTTCTTGCCTCTGACACAGACTCGTCGGATGGCGATATTCTCTTTTATTTGTCAACCTCATAATCCAGTGATGAAGAGGAGGGACCCCCTAGGAGACACCCCAGGACCACCACCACAGATGAAACCCCTGAGAGAAGTGACCCCGCAACAGGTGAAACCCCCGAACGAAGTGACCCCATATGGACCACCACACCAGACAATTATGAGCCCCAAATCGCTGAGTACACGGGCAGCCCAGGTATAAAATGTAATACAGCAGGACTCAGTGAGATGGACTTTTTCAAGTTCTTTTTCACGGATGAATTTATAGAGCTTATGGTGTCCCAGACAAATTTATATGCCCAACAGTATATAACAAAGAACCCCACATCATTTTATGCCCAATCCCACAGATGGACTCTGGTAGACGCAGTAGAGTTGGCCAAGTTCTGGAGACTGCTCTTGAACATGGGGCTTCTGAAAAAGCCATCGATTAGGACCTACTGGAGTACAGATATCTTATACCAGACCCCGATGTGCTGCATGGTCATGTGCAGGATCCCCTATTAGACCATTTTGGTGCCCGTTTTGCCAAAGCATACACCCCCGAGAAGTGTATTTCTGTTGATAAGTCCCTCGTACATTTTAAAGGGGGGCTTCAATTCCGCCAGTACCTGCCCCCCAAACCAGACTGCATCCTGGACTACAATAGGTACATGGGAGGGGTGGACTTGTCAGATCAAGTCCTGAAGCCCTACAGTGCCATGTGGAAATCGAGGGTGTGGAATAAGAAGCTGGCCGTGCACATCATACAGATGGCATTGTACAATGCGTACGTGCTAGATTGATGTGCAGGCCAGAGGGGAACTTTCCTGGAATTTCAAGAGGTGGTTATCAAGAACCTAATCTTTAGGGACCAGGAAGGGGGGCATCCAGTACCTCTGGAAGTGAGACCACACGCATATTCCAGGAGAAGTTCCCCAAACTGGCAAGAAGGGAAAAAGTCAAAAGGGGTGCAGAGTCTGCTCAAAGAGGCGGATAAGAAAGGACACAATAGATCAATGTGACATGTGTCCCGAAAAACCAGGGCTCTGTATGAAAGAGTGTTTTAAAATTTATCATACATCCCTTTTTAAATTCATAGCCCACTTCAAATAAGTTTTGTGAAAAAACTGTGGGCTCAAAATGGCTACAACACCCATAAATGAATTTCTTGAGCGGTGTAGTTTCCAAAACAGGGGTCACTTTTGGGGGATTTCTAAAATTTTGGCACCACAAGACCTCTTCAAACCTAGCATGGTGCCTAAAATATATTCTAATAAAAAAGAGGTCCCAAAATGCACTAGGTGCTTCTTTGCTTCTGGGGCTTGTGTTTTAGTCCACTAGTACACTAGAGCTACATGTGGGACATTTCTAAAAACTGCAGAATATGGCCAATACATATTTAGTAGTGTTTCTCTGGTAAAACCTTCTGTGTTACAGAAAAAATTGATTCAAATTTAATTTCTACAAGAAAAATGAAATTTGCAAATTTCACCCCACTTTACTTTAACTCCTGTGAAACGCCTAAAGGGTTTAGAACCATTCCAGATGCCGTTTTGAATACTTTGAGGGTCTAGTTTTTAAAATGGGGTGTTTTATGGGAGTTTATAATACAGAGGCCCCTCAAAGTCCCTTCAGAACTGAACTAGTACCTAAAAAAAAAGGCTTTTGAAATTTTCATAAAAATATGAGAAATTGCTGTTTATGTTCTAAGTCTTGTAACGTCCTAGAAAAATTAAATAATGTTCAAAAAATGATGCCAATCTAAAGTAGACATATGGTAAATGTTATAATTAGTAACTATTTTATGTGGTATAACCATCTGAATTGCAAGCAGATACATTTAACTTAAAAAATATGGTAAGTTTTCAAAATTTTCTCTAAGTTTTGCTATTTTTCACAAATAAACACTCACTGTATCGACCAAATTTTAGCACTAACATAAAGCCCAAAGTCTTACGAGAAAACAATCTCAGAATCACTTGGATAGGTAAAGGCATTCCGAAGTTATTACCACATAAAGTGAAACATGTCAGATTTGAAAAATGATCTCTGAGCCCTAAGGCCCAAACTAGGCTGCATCCTTAAGGGGTTAAAGTAAAAAAAGCAAAAAAATTACTTTTCCACTATAAAATAAAAATTCCTGAATGTCTCACTCAATAATAACTGAATGAAAAAGAGGCATTGTCTGTACTGTATGTACAACCTTGATGTCCCATCTCATATTCCGACCACATTTTATAATAAAATGCAAAAAATAGAAACCGTCTTGAGCAATGGTACTGTGTATTTCTAAAACTCTAAGCAAGATGTACAGTAGCAATATAAGCTTGGCTAACGAAAGAAGTTCTTGTTATTTGAAAGTTAACGGTTCCCTGTACTTATACTGTTGGGAGAAATCAGTGTACGAGTAATCAAGGAATAAGAGCCAGAATGTGATCATTTAGTTCTAGTGGAACTAAGTTTAAGTCCCTGAACAGCTGGTTGTTGGGGTGCAAGGTGGCAAATAAAGTCAATAATATATCTGAGAAACTAGGTCTCCAGTACTAGCTACATTATCTTTAGTTAACGACACAAACTTTTAAAAAAATCTATCGGTGCAGTTACCATATCATAATTTACAGCACTTTACAACTTTATTTATACTTTTGACCTTTTACTGAATAACAATTTGTTTAATAGGTGACTGTAATTTTTACTTAAGCACTAAAACCCTACACATTTATAAACCCCTTTATTAGCTAATTGACCAATTTCTTCTAGCTTTTCATATTCCCATCTGTATTAGGAACAGGACTTTGACTTGGGTCTCAGGCAAGTGGCAGAGCCCTATGAACAAAGCCTGTACTGAAGCTGAGTCCCTAAGGTTCTGTACAACAGAGCCAGAGGCACTTCTTGTGGCATTGTATGTTTCCTCTATACAGTGCCACATTATGGACACATTTCAACTTTTAGTCATCTAGACAGTCTATATTGATTTCTATAGGTGGCATAATATATCTCAAGACAACGCGGAGGTTTTATGAAGGCGTAATGCTAGTATGCTTGAACCCTTAAAGAAAACTCCAGGCAGCACTTTTACACTATGTCATGCTTCATGCAGGCCCTGAGGTAAATTGCATGAATCCGAGAGATTTGGAGAACACAAAAGAAAAAAAGTCCCTGTGTCATGCTCTATCCCCTCAGGCCCAGCAGTAAGGATAACATAGCATATATTTTTTGCCCAGAGTTTTCCCTATTCTGGCCAACGACCAGAGATTTCAGCTGACTGACAGTTGGATGATCATTTAGTTATCTGACTGTATTTGGCAGATACCACAACAAACATTTTTAACTTTTGTCATTGTGCTGGTAAAAGATTCATTGACTTATTGTCCTTTGATCATCTTCAGCTCCCATTGGTTTTAGTTCCAAATGCATTACAAGTACAGAATAGAGATCTACAGTGTTTACTGTAAATAAAGAAAATATAGGAATTAGGGGCACAATAAAATTTATTTCAAGTTAGGGATTTTAATTGATTGGAAAAAAACAGTCTACTATTCAATAAGCATTAATTTAATGTGTGTTTGTATATATATATATATATATATATATGTAGGTTGAAACACAGTCATTAACTGTAACAGCTGTGTAGGAGGCTTAAAACTGGGTGAGAAACAACCCAACTCTGATACAAAGGTGAGGTTGGGGAAAACCGTTTCATGCCATAGGTGTGGGTCACTGTGGCAAGACTGAACACAGCAACAAGACAGAAGGTAGTTATACTGCATCAGAAAGGTGTCTCCCATGCAAAAATGTCAAAGCAGACTGGGGTTTCAATATATGCTGTTCAAGATATTATGAAAAAAGCGCAAAGAAATGGGCAATATTGAGGACTGTAGATGCAGTTTCCGGTCACAGAAACTTAGTGCAGCACATCAAAGACACATCATGCTTACTTCCCTTCGAAATCGAAAGATGTCCAGCAGTGCCATCAGCTCAGAACTGGCAGAAACCAGTGATACCCAGGTACACCCATCTACTGTTCGGAGAAGTCTGGCCAGAAGTATTCTAAATGGAAGAATTGCAACCCAAAAGCCATACCTTTGACGTGTAAACAAGACTAAGCAACTCAACTGTGCACGAAAACAAAGGAACTGGGGGGCAGAAAAATGTCAGCAGGCGCACTGGACTGATGAGTCAAAATGTTACATTTTTGTCTGTAACAGAAGGCAGTTTGTACGCCAAAGGGCTGGAGAGCGCTACTTCAAAATCCCACACATCTCTCCTAAGCACCTCAGGACATCGTCCGGATTGCTCTTGAATCATTTTAAGAATATCGTCCATTAAACTTGGAACAAGTTCCTTTTTATCCACAGCTCCGCTGGATCAACATCGTCCTTGTCTTCTACCCATTATATCGCGTGCCGACGCGAGGATCCGTGCGGAACCAAAGTGCAAAATCCATACACAAAAGGTGAGCTGGAGGTTTCGTCTCCCCCTCTTGTTTTCTGCAGTTTGTACGCCAAAGGGCTGGAGAGCGCTACTATAATGAGTGTTTGCAGGCAACAGTGAAGCATGGTGGAGGTTCTTTGCAAGTTTTTGCTGCATTTCAGCAAATGGAGTTTGGAATTTCTTTAGGATTAATGCTGAGAAATACAGACAGATATTTATCCATCATGCAATACCATCAGGGAGGCATCTGATTGGCTCCAAATGTATTCTGCAGCAGGACTACAACCCCAAACATACAGCCAATGTCATTAAGACCTATCTACAGCGTAAAGAAAAACAAGGAGCCCTGGAAGTGATGATATGGCACCCACCGAGCCCTGATCTCAACATCATCGGGTCTATCTGACATTACATCAAGAGACAGAAGGATTTGAGGAAGTCTACATCCACAGAAGATCTGTGGTTAGTTCTCCAAAATGTTTGGAATAACATCCCTGCTGAGTTCCTTCAAAAACTGTGTGCAAGTGTACCTAGAAGTATTGATGCTGTTTTGAAGGACAAGGATGGTCACACCAAATATTGATTTCGTTTAGCTTTATCTTCTGTTTTTTCACTTTGCATTTTGTTAATTGATAAAAAATGTATTAACACTTCTATTTTATTGAAGCATTCTTACATTGCAGCATTTTTCCACAACTACCTAAAACTTTTGCACAGTACTGTATGTATGTATGTATGTATGTATGTATATATGGGTATGTGTGCATATATATATATATATATATATATATACACACACTGATCAGTCACAACATTTAAACAACCTGCCTAATATAGTGTAGGTCTCCCCCGTGTCAACAAAACAGCTATGACCAGTCAAGGCATGGACTCCTCAAGACCTTTGAAGGTGCCCCTTAGTATCTGCCACCAATACTTTAGCAGCAGATCCTTTGATTCCTGTAAGAAGTGGGGCCTCTATTGATTGGACCGCATGTCCCACAAATACTCAAGCGGATTGACATATGGGGAATTTGAAGGCCTAGTCAACACTTTGAACTCTTTGTCATGTTCCACAAACCATTTCTGAACAATTTTTGCAGTTTGGCAGGGCACATTATCCATTTAAATGAGTCCACTGCCATTAGGGAATACCGTTGCCAGGAAGTGGTGAACTTGGTTTGCAACAATGTTTTGGCAGGTGGTACATGTTAAAGTAACATCCACATGAATACCAGCACCAAAAGTTTCCCAATAGAGCATATCCAAGAGCATCACATTGCCTCCGTCGGCTTGCCTTCTTCCCATAGTGCATCCTGGTGCCATCTCTTGCCCAGCTAAGAGATGCACACGCACCCGGCCGTCCACATAATGTAAAAGAAAATGTGATTTATCAGACCAGGCCGCCTCTACCATTGCTCCATGGTCTAGTTCAGTTGCTCACGTGCCCATTGTAGACGCTTTAGTTGGTGTACAGGGGTCTGTATGGGCACTCTGACCGGTCTGCAGCTACACTGCCCTAAACACAGCAATTTGTGATACACTGTGTGCTCTAACGTCTTTTTATCATAGCCAGCAATTTCAGTAATTTGTGCTACATTAGCTCTTCTGTGGGATAGGACCAGACAGATTAGGCTTCGCTCCGCACGCACCTTAGGCGCTTATAACCCTGAGGCCATTTATTCTTCCTTGGACCTTTTCTGGTAAGTGCTAACCACTGCATGCAGGGAAGACACCACAAAACCGGTCGTTTTGGAGATGCTCTCATCCAGTAATTTAGCCATCACAATCTAGCACATGTCAAAGTTGCTCAGTTCCTTACATTAGCACATTTTTCCAGCTTGCAGCACAAGTTCAAGAACCAACAGTTCACCTGCTTCCTAACATCTGTCAGTGGTTTTAATGTTATCTCTGAACAGTGTGTATGTATATATATATATATATATATATATATATATATTTATATTTATTTTTTTGCTATAGAGTTTGCAAACTTGGAAAATAATTTGTCATGGATGAAAAATATGTACTGAAATAATAACTATGAACTAATGTCCAGCTGTAGCAATCTTTAACTTGACTCTTCGGCTAGGTTCACAATGTGAATTTTTAGCATGCCTTTTTTTTTTTGTTTAATGAACTCCCATTGAAAGACATGGGGGTTTATCTACCAAAACAAAAAAAAATACATGCTAAAAACGCAACAACAACGCACAGTGTGAACGCACCCTAAACACATTAAATGCACTGTGGCAAGAACGTTTATCTTGACTTTTTAAATTACTATTCAATGGCTTTTGTTGTGATATATCACGCTGCAGCAAGTTATCAGTCAAGTTAAACTTTCCTATATCTGTAGTATTATATAAAATAAATTTTGTTAAGTTTCAAGTATAATTGTAAAAAAAATCATGCAGCCAGTGATTTTCCTATTATACTGTATTATTATGTAATGAGTGACTAATATAATGTATTGATGGTTTTAATTCATAATTACAATTCACTACTCTTTACTATATATTGTTAATATGTAAGTCTTGCAAATGAGACATTTATTAAAATATTGTTTGTATTTTGTTTTTTTTTTAACAGAAGGTCATGCATACTAGAAAGAGGCATATGGAGCTATTTCAGGAATTAAACCAGAAATTTCAAACGCTGGACAGATTTCGGGATATACCAAATACTGGAAGTATGGTAAGTAAAATTATTGTAGATTTTTAAAGTCCCTATCTATCAACTAAATTATTATAATATATATTAAAGCTGTGGTAGGTTAAAATTAATATATATATATATATATATATATTAATTTTAACCTACCACAGCTTTAATATAAATTATTATATATATATATATATATATATATATATATATATATATATATATATATATATATATATATGTATAGATAGATACTTTTACTAATATGCATACACTGGCAGAGAAAATACTGCATTTCTCATTTTTAAATATAGTGACTTACATGGTTATAGGCGCATTCACATGCTTATTTTGCCTCTCCGTACAAGCTCCAAGTTGTACAAAGTCATAATACGTTTCCCATATAAGTGTATGGGGCCAACATTGAATTTCTATATACCTTTAATTTCATAACGAGGCACGTATGCAGAGTTCTTTTTCTGTAAGGTTCTTATAGAATAAAAATTGTAGCATGTTCCATTACATCGAGAAAACCTCTGTAATACGGAAGCACAGTACCATATGGCAGCATAGTGACTGCCTAAGGTTCTGTTAGGATATGTTCAGACATCGTATAAAAATTGCGCTGAGGAACCGGCCTAAATTTCGTACCAAAGCCTGCAATGAAATATGCAAGCATTTCGTTGTTAATTTGAGTGCAGAAGTTCGTTGTAGATTTTCATTCCTTGCATTGCAAAGATTTTTGCAACAATAAGGACATGCTTCGGATTGGAAAATCTGCAGCATGCCTACAATACGCAGCAGTTTATTAAAAACCCATTCACTGACATTGCACTGTACTACATT
This sequence comes from Rhinoderma darwinii, assembly GCF_050947455.1. Taxonomy (NCBI): domain Eukaryota; kingdom Metazoa; phylum Chordata; class Amphibia; order Anura; family Rhinodermatidae; genus Rhinoderma; species Rhinoderma darwinii. The sequence continues at coordinate 189,854,281 of NC_134690.1, forward strand.
GCAAAATTTTAGTGGGGATTCTGCAACCGAAATTCCGCAACAAATACGCGATGTGTAAACATAGCCTTAGGGCACAGCCAGACGTGACGGAATTGCTGTGGAATTCCGCTGCGGACAGTCCGCAGTGGAATTTTCCAGCGGACGTTTTTTACAGTGGTTTCAATACATTTTTAGGCAAGTTAGTTCAGACGTTGCGGAAAACTCCGCTGCGGACCATAGACTGCGGTGCGGAATTTTCCCTCCGCAGCATGCACTGTCTGTTGCAGAGAAGCAGCAAAATTTCACTGCGGTTTTCAGCCTTTGCAATGCAAAAAACTGAAATCTGTGGCAAGTCCGCTGTGTTTTCTGCAACGTCTGAATTACCTGTCAAATATGCAAATGTTGGTGCAGATTCGTTGTGTAATTGCCCCAAATCTGCACCAACATTTGCAGCGGAAAAACTCTGCCACGTCTGGCCATGCCCTTTGAGTGGCTTCACAAGCAGCCTTTTTTTGAAAAACCACCATGTTTTTAGTGGCATTTTTCCTGACATTTTTTGTCATCTGTGGCCAGATGGCAAAGACTATGGAGAAATCTAAAAAGAGCTACAAGCATGACTTTTTTTTAAGTGTTTTTTTTATTTTTTATTTTATGTTACATTTTGTTAGCTCTGGGGCATTTCTTTAAAATCCCATGAAGGTTGGCATTGGTATTTTTTTTTTTTTTTTTTTTTTTAGCATTTAGTGGCTTTTTCTCCACTAAGACCTCCACATAGTAGGTTTATATTGCCTCATTAAAAGATGCAAGTATCAATGTGTGTTGCTTTTTTATGGTGTTTATTCAGAAAAATCATAAAATCATGTGTTGCATTGAGGAATCTTTGTATCACATGATCTTTGGATCACAAGGTGAAAAACGGCAACTGCAAGCAAAAAAATCACAGGTAGTAAAACACACTGTTTTGAAAAAAGGCCACAAAATGCAACAAAAAATGTATGTACCATTTTCCTGAGTTTTTTTTATTCGTTTTTGGCCAAAAAAGCTTTGCACAAAAAATGTTTGTGTATGAAGGAAGCCTAAGGGCACGTTCAGACGTGGCGGATTTTTTCCGCTGCATATGTTGGTGCAGATTTGGGGCATATACGCAAAGAATCTGCACCAACATTTGCATATGTGACAGGTAGTTCAGACGTTGCAGAAAACACAGCAGACTTGCCACAGATTTCAGTTTTTGCATTGCAAAGGCTGAAATACGCAGCGAAATTCCGCTTCTTCTCCACAACACACAGTGCAGGCTGCGGACTGGAAATTCCGCACCGCAGCCTATGGTCCGCAGTGGAGTTTTCCCAAAGATAACTAAAAAGGTGTGGAAACCAATGGACAAACTGTCTGCTAAAGATTTCCACTGCGGACTGTCCGCAGCGGAATTCCACAGCAATTCTGCCACGTCTCAATGTCCCCTAAGGGCATGACCAGACGTGGCGGAATTGCTCTGGAATTCCGCTACGGACAGTCCGCAGCGGAAATCCGCAGTGTACACGTTCCTCCATTGCCTTACACAGCTTTTTAGTAGGGTTCATTTACACGTTGCGGACAATTCCGATGCGGAGCATAGGCTGCGGTGCGGAATTTGGTGTCCGCAGCATACACTGGCTGTTGCGGACGTGTGGCGGACTTGTTGCGGACTCATTGCGGAATTTCTATATTGACTTCAATGGAGAGTCAAAATTCTGCAATGAAGTCCGCAGATGTTATGTGTGCTGCGGAGCGTATTGGTTTTACTAACATGACATTTCTTCATTCTGGCTGGACCTATGTATTTCTAGGTATACAGCCAGACTGAGGAAGTCAATGGGACTCCCGTAATTACGGGTGACTACGGGTGTGCACCCGTAATTACGGGTGATTACGAGTGTGCATCCGTAATTACGGCAGCGTTTCTAGGCGACGTCAGTAAATAGTCACTGTCCAGGGTGCTGAAAGAGTTAAACAATCAGCAGTAACTGTTTCAGCACCCTGGACAGTGACTTACGATCACAATATACATCAACCTGTAAAAAAAATAGAAGTTCCTACTTACCGAGATCTCCCTGCTTCTTCCTCCAGTCCGGACTCCCAGGATGACGTTTCAGTCCAAGTGACGGCTGCAGCCAATCACTGGCCAATCACAGGCTGCAGTGGTCACATGGACTGCCGCGTCATCCAGGGAGGTCGGGCTGGATGGCGAAAGAGGGACGCGTCACCAAGGCAACGGCCGGGTAAGTATGAATTTCTTTTTACTTTTACTAGGGAAAGAGCTGTCCCTTCTCTCTATCCTGCACTGATAGAGAGAAGGGAAGCCCTCTTCCCCTCAATACACAACGGCTAGTCCGCATCAATTTAATGCCCATTTTAGGCAAAGCCACAACAGAATCTGCAATACAAGTGAAACTGAAAAAACAGTATCTGAATAATGCAGATTTTAAACTGCAAACTGTTGTGGAAACCATCTTTTGCACCTTTTAGTGCATAAAAACAGTACCAAAGCTGGTGAGCACTGTTTTTTCAGACTCATTGCTTTCAATTTTCACCAAGATAGGGCAGCTGGATTTTTTTTTTCAGCGCTGCTGAATTAGTTTCAGGCCTCTTTCACACACAGATTTTTTTTTTCGGACATTTTAAACTGCGTCTAAAATGCTTCAAAAATGCTAGCGTTATTCAAATGTAACATTGATTTGTTTATGGTGATTTTAGTGGCATTTTTTATTTAGTGTAATTTTGTACACGCTTTTTTTCTGCCGTTTTAGAAGTAAAAAATGCATTAAAAAAAACTCTGTTAAAAACACCACAAAAAAGCCATGAAAAAATGCACAAAATGCAGCAAAAGCTGCGTGTGAATTCAGCTTCAGGAAGCTCTAAAATCAGCTCCATGTGAACTACGGCACCTATTCCCATTGAAAGCTATAAGAGCTAAAAGCAAGGCATTTTCCATGCTGAGACCGACACTGAAAAAGCGTCAGAATTAGGGTATGAGCACACACAAACTCAAAAACATCTGAAAATACGAAGCTGTTTTCATTATTATTTTTTAGCAACTCACGTTTTAGGTGCCGTTTTTTACGCCCATTTTTTGCAACTTGTTTTCTATAGTGTCAATGAAAAACGGCTCCAAAAACAGCTCAAGAAGTGACATGCACTTCTTTTTCACGGGTGTTTTTTTACTGCCTGGCGTTAGTACGTTGTATGAGACGAGTCATACTGAGGGGACCCTATGGGGCTGACGTAGATTTCCATTATAATTTACTATAGTTTTCTAGCCTAAATTATAATAAATTTGTCGGGCCGCTGTGGCCATGCCCCCTTTCTACAAAACTGTCGAGGGTGACGCAAAAAAGGCCAAAAGTCGCAATTTACAAATTGAGGGTTTTGGGCCATTTTGCGACTTTTCTAAGCCAGAAAACTTGCGTATAAAGGTTAATATATTTATAGTATCCATTAATTGGTTTCAATGCCTGTATTGACAAAGCAGGTTTACATCCATACCGGTAAAATAATTTGGATATTTCTGTATATTACTAGCCTGCCTAAGTGGTTTTAGTCTTTACAGTATAACAGTCATTTACACCATTGTTTCTTTTTTGTATCTTTTCTGAACAGGATAACCCAGCAGTAAACAAGAATCCATGGGACAGTTTCAAAGGCCCAAGTGAATATCAACACTATACAACAATAAATGTATTAGATTCAGAAGTAAAAGATTCTTTAGAACTTAGACCCTCGGAATGGGAAAAATGTCTCAATTTGCCTTTAGATGTACAGGAAGGCGACTTTCAAACAGAGGTTTAATATTACTATGAAAAAGACTGAAAGAAGTAAACAAGTCATTTGCACTGACACAAAAAACTTTGGAAGCCTGGCGCCTGGACTTTTGTGACAAATTAATGTCAGGAACTTCATGTGCCAAATGTCAGTGTTCTTTATTTTTTTTTTCTTTTATTTTTTTCTTTTCTTTTTTCAATTTCTTGTCTACTCTCACTAGAAAATCTAGTGCAGAACCAGGTGTACAGATCTTACCATCATGTGTTGTAAGTACCCGTGGAATGGATTTGTAAGGTAATCTTTATAGATCAACCTCAAACAACGATTCATGTTGTAACAGCTTCATTTGGTTTAGTTTTCCAAAAACTTCACCATGAAGCACAATGTATATATGCAGTTTTTAAAATTTATAACAGTCTGTTTGGCCATTACTACACTTTTTACTTTATAATATAAAAAGCAAAATTTTTGTCATTAAATGAATGTTTGTTGAGCTACGTTCTTCATTGCTTTAAATGCAATAAAGTAATAATCTCACTTTTATATGAATAATATATTTCACATCTTTATTATTGCAGTTTTATCTTGGAAGCTCATAGTGGCTTTCTCTGCTGCAGCTCTGTATAAAATATTTAAAATGTTGTATGGTGTAAATAAACTTTTGTCTACAGCCCTGTTTCTGTTGTCTTCTCAAAGCATTAGAGATGTTTATAGACTGAAGTACATGTATATAGTGCCACATAAATATGATGGAATATACTTTTTTTGTCTAAGACAGATTTTTGTGTCTCTTTTACATGGTTCCATAATTTTAACTTATCTTAAGATAATAAAGTATTTTAAAGTTAAGATGTGGGATGTCCAGGAAAGGATGAAAAAAAATATTTCTTTAAGGCCTGATTCACATCTCGTTTTTTTCCTTCCATTGGAGTTATACTTCGGGAAAATCCTGACGTATATCTTCGACGGGTAGCAGTATATTCAACTGTATAGGTAAACAGTAATTATTCTGCCTGTATAAACGTTTAAAATAATTGTTTATTAACAAAATTATTAAAATTGGTAGGGCACAGAGTGCCAAAAGATCCAGGTACAGGCGTTGGCAGCCAGATCAAGAGCGCAGACTGAGATGTATGTGACAAAAAGATAGATAATCAGCAAGCACCCATTCAGACCACTATCAGATGTCTCATATGCGCCGTTACACTAAAACGAACAGCTGAATATCAGCTGACAGGCAACTATACGTTAATTAATTCAGGCAACTCGTACCCCTGAGGACGCTCCCCTACAAGGTGCAGAAACGCGTTGGGAGTGTGCCTGTTAACTAATCTGTGGCAATCAGATCTCATTAATATTTGCCAAGCACTCTGAGTTAGTTTCTATGTGATCATTTCACCTGTGATATAATCAGGCATCCATGAATGGGTGCTTGCTGATTATCTATCTTTTTGTCACATACATCTCAGTCTGCGCTCTTGATCTGGCTGCCAACGCCTGTACCTGGATCTTTTGGCACTCTGTGCCCTACCAATTTTAATAATTTTGTTAATAAACAATTATTTTAAACGTTTATACAGGCAGAATAATTACATCTTAGTAATTTAAACGTATACCTCTACACAGTAATCTCTTGTATTTTTTGTATAGGTAAACAGTGGGATACGTTGCCTCGGGCAAAGCTACTGGAAGCGCTGTGCTCAAGGAAGTTCCTGACATCACTTTCCATATATGGGTAGTGATGTCAGGAGCAACAATGCTGGAGTCCCCGGCCAGAGCATTGCAAGTGCTCTGGCCAGAGACTCCTGTCGTGGGGAAGCCCTTGATGTCACTGTCCATATATAGACTATGAGGTCAGGGGCTTCTCCAGTCCGGAGTCCATGGCCGAATGCTACCAATGCTCTGACCGGTGACCCCGTAGTTTAAAGCAACTGATATCACTGTCCATATATGGACAGTGATGTCAGGGGCTCCTCCAGTCCTGGAGTCCCTGGCCAGGGCGCTGTCGATGATCTGGCCAGTGACTTCGTTGTGGAAAGCCCAGACATTACTGTCCATACATGGACAGTGATGTCAGGGGATTTTCCAGTCCTGGAGTCCCTGGCCAGTGCGCTGTCGATGCTCTGGCCAGTGACTTCGTTATGGAAAGCCCATACATTGCTGTCCATATATGGGTAGTGATGTCAGGAGCAACAATGCTGGAGTCCCCGGCCAGAACATTGCAAGTGCTCTGGCCAGAGACTCCTGTCGTGGGGAAGCCCTTGATGTCACTGTCCATATATAGACTATGAGGTCAGGGGCTTCTCCAGTCCCGAGTCCATGGCCGAATGCTACCAATGCTCTGGCCGGCGACCCCGTAGTTTAAAGCAACTGATATCACTGTCCATATATGGACAGTGATGTCAGGGGCTTCTCCAGTCCTGCAGTCCCTGGCCAGAGCGCTGTCGATGATCTGGCCAGTGACTTCGTTGTGGAAAGCCCAGACATTACTGTCCATACATGGACAGTGATGTCAGGGGCTTCTCCAGTCCTGGAGTCCCTGGCCAGAGCGCTGTCGATGCTCTGGCCAGTGACTTCGTTGTGGAAAGCCCAGACATTACTGTCCATATATGGACAGTGATGTTAGCTGCTTCTCTAGTCATTACCAATGCTCTTACCGAGGACTCTAGCCCTGTGGAAGCTCCCCAAAGTATACGTTTAACGTATTCGTCACCCATGTTAAAAAAGCATATACCACGCAATATATGTTTTGTTTTTTTTTGCTGAATCCCTCTGGGTGGAAGAGCATAGTTTACTACTTTATTCCATCTTCCAAAAGAAAAGGTATACTAACGTATACCAGCCAGACAGAGGCCAAAAGGACAACACGCTAAACATGGGGCAAAAATGTAATGCGCACTCACCCAAACTAGGAGAAACATTTTTTTCCTTTGCAGTATAGAAGATGGATATTATGTTTTCAGCAAATAAATCTTATTTATAGTATAATGAAAATTATGTAATTTTCTAATATGTATCAATTCTTTATAGTTTTTCTAGATAAAACTGTCACCTTAATGGTTTATTTCTAGAGAATGAAAATCAGTCCTGGTCATGTGATGGACACATAGGAGCACAGTTCATTACAGTTATGAGAGCTCTCTCTTGAAAATAAGCCAATCACCAGTCTGATCAACACGGCAGATTTTTATTAGTAATATATCCTATTCAGTGACCACAAAAATGTAAATTCAAAGTACATTACAAAATTGCAACAATTTTCTTTATGCAGTGAATAAGCTTTATCTGATGAAACCAGAATAACATTTAAATCGGGACCTGTATATCTGAACATATAACATAAACAGAAATGGTCAAATCATAATATTAAAAGCTATGTATACCTTTGAAAACTTTATATATATATATATATATATATATATACATATATATATATATGTATATATATATATATATATATATATATATGGTATATGCCATTATTAATTTTTTTCCGTCTGATTCCTTGTACAAACTCCACCTTCACTGAGTTTTGCCACAAGACATTCATAATTCTGATAATTGGAGCTCAAACAGTTTATTAGTCAAATCTTGAGCTCACCTATCAAAATATTAAATGTTGTGTGGCCAAACTCAGTAAAGATGGACGCTTTGAAGTTCTATTTTTACCTTTTCGTTTTTTAATCCATAAACTGCCGCCCTAGTCAAAGGCGTCCCCCTGTCCCTCGTTCTGGCCTTGATCGTATCCTTCTGAAAACATTTAATTAGAAAATGCTATGGAATCATAATATGGTACAGTATGTCTGTCCAATCTTCACTTGTTTTTCATGTTTCCTAAAAGATTGGTAAAACCCCCCGGAAAAATGAATGTTTATGGTACTTCTCACAGTACTGTGCATTTGATAGCTAACTTATTTTTTGGGATTGCTTTTCTCAGGTATTCTGATTTAGCTCTGCTAGACAGATGGAAAGTAGATTGTGTATTTTTATGCTCACTTAAAAATATCAAACATTGTTTCCATCTTATCACTCAAATATATTTTTTTTAAGAAACAATGAATATGCATTTATTGGGAATAAAGTGTGTGCACTTGTTTTATTTCTATTTTTGTACAATCTAAGTTGTACTAAGTTGGTCAAACTTTTTTTCTAATACATTTAGTGGTTTACACTGCAATTTATTAACAATGGTTAATGGCGTTATCAAGCTAATGAGGGTAACATACATTTAAGTAATACTGGTCTGCACTGAGTACATTGGACTTTACTCTTTCTAAGTGATGTTACTTTTCTCGATGTATTGTAGGAATCAACAAGTTATGACCTGAATATGTCAAAATATGATCACGCTGACAGACACAAAATAGCACAGGTTCTAAGGTTCTTGGGCTAAGTTTATATTTGCAGTGGATCTTTATCAATTCTGTCATGATGAGCTTATTTCAGGATCTGTCATAATGTTTTTTTTTATATTATTGAAGTCAATGGCTGATCAATCAATCATCATTTTTTAAATCAGTTGCAAAGCAAATACAAAAGGATTTTCCTAACAACCTATTGGTAAACGAGTCCTACAGCTTTTGGAAAGAACAGCAGTAAATTGAAAATAGATAAAAAATTTAATTTCATAAAAGCTATAAGGGCACGTTCAGACATGGCAGACATATTCCGCTGCGGATTTGCCGCAGATTCACGGCAATTACGCAAAGAATATGTGAGGATTCATCAACATGTTGCAGATTTTGCAGCGGACTTGCCGCAGGTTTAAGGGCAAAGCCACACGTGGCGGAATTGCTCTTGAATTCCGCTGCGGACACTCCGCAGCGTTAATCCGCAGCGGAGCCGTTTCTCCATTGACTTCCACTTCTATTTAGTAGGGTTCGTTTAGACGAGGCTGAAAATTTCCGCTGCCGTGCATAGGCTGCGGTGCGGAATTTGGTGTCCGCAGCATGCAATGGATGTTGCGGAGTTGTGGCGGACTGGTTGCGGACTCATGGCGGAATTTCTCCATTGACTTCAATGGAGATTCTAATTTCCGCAATGAAGTCCGCAGCTGTCATGCACATGTTATGCGTCTTGCTTTTTTGACATGACATTTCTTCATTCTGGCTGGACCTATGTATTTCTAGGTCTACAGCCAGACTGAGGAAGTCAATGGGGCTCCCGTAATTACGGGAGCGTTGCTAGGAGACGTCAGTAAATAGTCACTGTCCAGGGTGCTGAAAGAGTTAAGCGATTGGCAGTAACTGTTTCTGCACCCTGGACAGTGACTACCGATCCCAATATACAGCAACCTGTAAAAAAAATAGAAGTTCATACTTACCGAGAACTCCCTGCTTCTGTCTCCAGTCCGGCTTGCCAGGATGACGTTTCAGTCTAAGTGACGGCTGCAGCCAATCACAGGCTGCAGCCGTCACATGGACTGCCGCGTCATCCAGGGAGGTCGGGCTGGATGCCGAAAGAGGGACGCGTCACCAAGACAACGGCCGGTAAGTATGAAATTTGTTTACTTTCACTAGGGAAAGTGCTGGCCCTTCTCTCTATCCTGCACTGATAGAGAGAAGGGAAGCACTTTTACCGCAGTCCGCAGCAGCTAGTCCGCATCAATTTACTGCACATTTTGGGCAGATCCGCCGCAGAATCTGCAACGCAGATTCTGCAAGGGCATTGATGCGGACAGTTGCGGAGGAAATCCGCCACTTGTAGGCATGCCCGAAGCCCTTGCATTGCAAAGGCTAAAATCCGCAGTGAAAATCCACTGCTTTTCCGCAACAGACTGAACATGCTGCAGATTGTAAATTCCGCACCGCGAGGTATTTTCCACACCGCTGTTTTCTGCAACATCTGCACTAAATAAACTAAAAGGCTACAGAAACCAAAGAGAGAGACGTCTGCTGCGGAATTTCCACTGTGGCCTGTTGAAAAAAGAATTACGCAGCAAATCTGCCACGTCTGAACAGGCCCTAATCTTTCAGAATTTGTGTTATATATTCATGTGTTATCTATCAAAATGTGGATAGCCTCCTTAAAGCGGACCTGTCAGCTCATCTGAACTGTGTTTTAATAAATATTTGCATTCCCCATGAGATAACAATTCTGGCACATTTTTCTTAGAACTGTGTTGTGTCTTTTTTTCATTATTCCACAAGGAAACGCATGAATAAATTGGTAACTGGTTGTTACCATTCCCCTTGTCAATAGGATGTGTCCCTACACAGTGTGAGAGAATTGATTGGACAGTGTCAATGTGCATAGGGACATGCCCCTTTGACAAGGAGAAAGATAACATTTCGTTGTGAATTTATTCATACATTTTCAGGAGGCATAACAGAGCAATTGCACAACACAAAGTGCTTAGAATATGTTCTCCGGGATTGTTATTTCATGGGAAAAAACTTGTTAGAAAAGCTGACAGCTCATCTTTAAACCAAATAAATTTGCATCAGTACAGTGTTAAACACACAAACTTGTTTAAGATCGTATTGTGTAAAAAAAACAAAAACCATAACCACGTGCTAAATGTTTAGCAAATGTGTTAAAATAGTCACAAATATTTTGAAAATAAAAAATAATATAAAAAAATTATACACCACCAATAGGCTTGCCAAATTTGCTTCCCAAAATCAGACTACCATTCCACCTCCTAATAGGTCACAAATTCCGCAATCCAAAACCAATCTACCTCTAAGCTTTTATTTTTTTTAACAATGCATTTAATATGGTAGTTCTTTGGAAATCACACACCGCTAAGGCCATGTTCAGACGTGGCAGAATTTTTCCACTGAAAATGTTTGAAGGTAATTCTGACGTTGTGGATATCACAGCAGACTTGCTGCAGATTTCAGCCTTTGCAATGCAAATGCTGAAATCCGCAGTGAAATTCCGCTTCTTCTCCACAACATAATGTGCATGTGCGGAGGGGAAATTCTGCACCACAGCCAAAATTCCGCACAGCTATTTTCCGCAACGTCTAAACTAAGTTTCCTAAAAATGTATAGAAGCAAATGTAAAAAAACGGCTGCTGCAGAATTCCACTGTGGACTGTCCGCAGGGGAATTCAACAGCAATTATGCCACGTCTGAATGTGCCCTAAAGGCAGGGCCGCATCTGCCATTAGGCAAGGTGAGGCAGCCGCCTCAGGCGGCGCCACCGAGCTAAAAAGGGGGGGCGGCATATTGTGGCAGGGCCAGGGAGGGTGGGGATGGCAGGGGAGAGTACTTTACCCAGGTGCACGTCTGATAGTACACTCCCCCTCTCTGACGCTGCACGTGCCGCGAGAGAGGAGCACAGAGAACCTGGAGGTCTGCGGAAGGAGCGGCCGAATGCTCTATCCTGAAGAAGAGAAGAGCGGCTGGTAAGTAATGAGGTGAGTACAGGAGGCTGAGTCGTTGTTAAAGACTAGAGCGGCAGAGTGCCGATTACTGCGCTCAGCCTCCTGCCCTCACTAATTTAAAAGTGATGGGCCGCTACCATACTGAAAAGGGGGGGGGGGGTCATCTGACTGACTGTATTATTGGGCAGCCTTAGAGGTGTGCGACATGGTGCTGCAGCCTCCCACCATGCAGGGGGCGCAACTGTGCAGGCCGTACTTTGGACTCTATTTTCTCTGCTCCTCGTTACACACACACTGAGGAAGCAAGTGCAGAGTCGAGGAGGAAGCTCCACCCACAGCCCGGCCTACAAGAAACCTGTGGAGCTGGAGAGATGATAAGTGTGTGTTTGTGTGTGTGTGTGTGTGTGTGTGTGTGTGTATGTATATATGTGTCTGTATATGTATGCATGCCTTGTGGCTCTGCGTGTGTGTGTGTGTGTGTGTGTGTATGAATACATGCTTTGTGTCTGTCTGTTTATGTGTGTGTGTGTGTGTGTGTGTGTGTGTATATATGTGTCTGTATATGTATACATACTTTGTGTGTGTATATATATGTGTCTATATGT